>NC_041399.2:192079742-192377242 GCF_900747795.2 Erpetoichthys calabaricus
GTATAATTTTAAAATGCTGAAGGCTTTTGGGGAAGGTAGCCTTGTCTGAATTGTCTGTGTAGGTTGTTATTGGAGTGACCTTGGTCTATCCTAATTGGTACAGCACCTGTATAGTTTTAGGTAGTAGTTTCAGTGTGAATGCAATGCATAAAGTGTAACTGTGCTGTTTCTAGCTGTAATTACATTGTTGGAATTGTGACAAAATAAAAACATTAATATTCCTGCTATTTTTATTGTGCATTCAATATACATTAACAAACTTGTTGCATAAAACATTAAAACACATTGAATGAAAAATCTGTGTGACCTTTGAATAACCCATCCTGGAGAATGTCATTTCATTTGTAGTAGTATTACTTGTAGTAATACTATACAGAGTTCAGTCAGATTCTTAGTTGCACATTCATTTGACAGCATGTATTTGACTAAGGATCCAAATATGCACTTTTAAACTATTTTTTTCTTTTGACAGTCACTGAATTCATAGTACATTTGTCTCTAAATGCTCATGAGGCTAAATACTTAAGTTCCTAAACAAAATTCCTAAAATATCTGCTTTAATTTTATTTTTCAGTTTCTCAATCTAATACCAGTTTGAAAAAACAGAGAAGTAGAAGCATCTTCAGCACTTTCTTTTGCTGTTTTCGCAACTATAATGTGGAACCACCTTCAACTAACAACAATACAACTTCCCTTCCTCCACCGGTGGAAGAAAATGGAACATTGTCCAAGGTGAGTAGGGTATTTAAAAAAAATATGTATTTTAAAATATTTATTAGGCAGTTGCCTAATGCTAAGTGCTCAGACAGTTCAGAAAAAGCAAATGATTGCAGTTTGCTCTAGGAAAATATCTAGTGATAAATATGTCAAGTAATGAAATGAGTAATAGAAGGCATCTAGTAGTAATCCTCGCCACAGCCTAAGGTGGAATAAAGTGCAGGTTTGGTCAGTAAATTCCCTGATGGAAAAAGTTTGGCCCCAAACTAAAATTTCTTTGAATTAACAAACCATGGAGAGCAACGTTATGTACGTATGACAAGTATGAGGTACGTTCCCCAAGTGAAAATATTTTTTGGAATAAAATATAGCTTGTGTTTGTCCTGTGAACAAGCAAAGAAATATGGATAGAAGTTGGTGGTGATGAACTTAACAGAAAGATTTGTGTACCGAACAGACATTCAGCTTTATATCTTAAATGGAACAATATTTTAAGATTAAGTCAAATCAGGACTGTAGATTTAAAAAAAAAAAAAAAATTGAATTTTATTTTTTTTTCTTGCTAAGGTGTACTGTGGAACCTCGGTTTGTGAGCATAATTCGTTCTGGAAATGTGCTCGTAGTCCAAAGCACTCAAATATCAAAGTGAATTTCCCCATAAGAAATAATGGAAACTCAGATGATTTGTTCCACAACCCAAAACTATTCATATAAAAATGATTAATACAAAATATAAAGTAAGAATACATAAAACAAATTAACTTGCACTTTTACCTTTGAAAAGAATCATGGCTGGTGTGAGTGAGTTTCTAAACTCTTGTGGGATTGCACCCAACGGGACGACATGCGGAAGAGCGTCCCAAAGCAATCGCAGTCTCCCAGCGCTGAAGCAGTTCTCTGTAAAAGCGAATCCGAAAAGATCGCGGACATGCTATAAGCGCCTGCCGTCAATGGGTGATACAAGGAACAAGGAACGTTATAAATGCGCAGGGCCCTGCCTGACTGCTGTGTCTGTGTATAAATAACCACGCTGTTGCTGTTTCAAGCTGAATAAAGCTTGTGTTGCTAAAGTACTGAGACTCAGCTTTGTGTTTTAGGGTGCAAGACGGGGACTCGCACATCACAGCACGCACGCACGAGCACACATACACATACACACACGCACACGAACGCGTGGGCGCGCGCACACAGTCACAATGCTAATGCTGTAGTAAACACTATATGCTCGTACGGATGTTGACTATATGAGTGAGGCATGCCGACTCAGACGGAGAATAGGAGACGATTGCCTACAATCCCGCAGTGAGAGAGAGAGAAGAACCATCAACTCAGTTGTAATCACATGACGCTCAGCAGACAAACTACTCGTACTGCAAGACCTCGCTCGTTTATCAAGTCAAAATTTATTAAAAATTTTTGCTCGTCTTGCAAAACACTCGTAAACCAAGTTACTTGCAAACCGAGGTTCCACTGTATTTGATTTTATATGTTAAGGTTTGGGTTTAGTGCTCCAGACAATTTGAAGGGTATCACACAGAGCGTCTTTTGGTGCCATTCAGTGACCAGTATTGAGCAATACCGTGAATTCATAACATTAAATGTCCCTTGTATTTTATGATGGTTTATGCAAACAGTTTGATCCTACTTGAATTAAAGCAGATGCTTATGGAACTTCCCTATGCAGCTGTTTATTCTGAAATACCTTCAATGTGTTGGTAGCCGAAAGGTTGATGGTTAAGTTTAAAGTAAACATATCTGGTAAAAGGAAAATACAAATTGCTGTGTGCCAAAATAGTTGTTCTCCTTGTCTGCGCAATTTCTTTTTAAGATTTGAAATTTAAGCAAACCTGGAATAAAGTAGCTAAAACTATGAAAAGGAAAATTTAAACTATTTTTTAAAACATTTCCCTTGTTTCAATTTGATTATGAACAAAGGAAAGACACTGCTAAGTCTAGATGCAGTCAAGTACATTCTGTCTTCCTCCCAATATCAAAGCCATAGTTACCGAAGCTAATGTTATGCTCGAGATTCTATATTTTTAATTGAGATTTTAACAAAATAGGCATCAGTCAGTATCCAGTATCAAAACTATTAAGATTTTTTTTTTTTGAACAAGTCATTTTGAAGCCTAATTGAAATTAGCAGTAACACAGATAAGCAGACTGAGGGGAAAATGTGATGTGGTTAGAGGCCCAGTCGTTTAAATGCTTCAACTATGTATTTTGTAACATGAGGGTGTGTTATGCCACCTCTACACATGCCTAAAGTATCTATCTATCTATCTATCTATCTATCTATCTAAAGTAGTGCTAATCCAAATGAATAAAAATAGTGTTTCTCTTACTTGTATGATTGATAAAGTAAACAGGGAGGACAGTTACAAAGAATCAGGTTGAAAATAACACTTGCTTCCTGTTTTGGCGTTTTTTTTTATTATTAACAATGTGTTTACTTTGTCTGTCAGATGGACAGCTCAAACTCTTACTGCTCATGCCTCTTAATTTCCATGTCTAAACCTTTATATGTCTCTCTCTCTTTCACTCCTTCGCCCACTTGAACCCTGCCTTCTAGTGTGTCTTTCCCCTGCTATCTTCCTAACCTTGGACCTATCTAGGGTGGGGTAGCTTAAACTCCCATTGACACAAGGTCACTGTATACCAAGTGTTGGACTAGAGCCAGGGGAACAGAATGTCTTTGGTTTTTGAAATGCCAAATTACAAAACCTTCTGCACTGCTGAACACTATGCAGTTGTAATAGTGCCAAGTCCCCGAGGACACTTATAGGGTCCCACTTTAAAATTGCAATAAAATTAAAGTCATCCCAATCATATAATTCCATTTCAGAAATTCAACAGTAATATCAAGTACCCATTTGACTCAATCTGCTACATGTTCTCTAGAAAGTTAAAATTAAGAAGACAAAACTTCTGTACATTAAATGAAATGCATTCCAGAAATCTCCAGCAGAAGGCTATTGGAATTTTTGCCACTTTTGTGCCCATAGAGAGCGTTGTCTGCTGCAAATAAGTTAAGAGATTGTAGGCCTAACAGAAGAAACATTTGTGACAAGAGGGGGAAACTGAGAATAGAGGACTACAAACCAAGTTGTAAATAAGGTAAATCTGATTGGGCATTCTTAAAATGTATGGTTTTAAAAAAAAAAAAAGTGATTTATTTGGGCAAAAATGACATTAACAGTCCTCAGCTTGGCCTATAGCTTAACATTTGCAGGGAGTAAGATAAAAGCAGTGGTATGATGCTCAGGTTGCTTTTAGCTGGCATACTCCTCCTTGTACCCAGGACATTTATAGTCCGACTGAGAAGGACTATAATGGATGAGGACTCAAAAGGAACAACAGAACAGGAATAGTGCAAAGTGCTCTTTATTCCAATTGATCCAAATAGTGTTCAAAAACAAAGTGCAATGTATATCTTCAAATAAATAAGTAATCCAATAAAACAGTGGTCAGTGAAGGTTAAAATCAGTCTCTAAATACTGTAATAGGTTAAATAGGTTAAAAGTAAGTTTAAATACAGTTGGCATCCATTTAAAACGAATCATGAGCCTCTGTACCTCCTCCAAAATAACATTGCCTTAGCTCACCCTCCAAGGTCTGCTTAATAAAGGCTAGTTTTCGTGGGTACTTTATGGCTTGCTGACCTGACAAGCAACACAAGTAACACGTGTCAGTTAGTAAGACTGCGACAGGGTGAGAATAGCAAGCAAAGTAAAAGAGCAGACAAGGGCCAGGCAGGTCGAAGACAGGCTTGTTTTATTATTTTGAAGGTGTCCAATGAGCAGTGGCAGGGTACAGGCAATATCATAGCATTCAGACTAAAAAGCCTATTGGCACCTGTGGATTCCCTCAGAAAAGCGGCTTCAATGTGGCTTGCAGAATTAAATCAATCGTTGAGCATACATTATGATGGCTTTCCCATTTGCTAGACGGTTTCACTCAGATTTAGCCTATCTAAACTGTGTTTTGTTTGTCAGTTTTTTTTGTTGTTTTTTTTTAATAAAAAGAAAGATTTGAAAGTGCTAGTGAAGAACTCTATGAATATTATATTTAAACAGCTGTGCTTTGGAAGCTCCAGGTTTACACAAATGACAAGTTAATCACAAACAACACAAAGGTGAAAGTCATTTGACTATAATTAAACAACAACATTTACTTATATAGCACATTTTCATACAAATAATGTAGCTCAAAGTGCTTTATATGATGAAGAAAAGAAAAATAAAAGACAAATAAGAATTAAAATAAGACAACACTAATTAACATAGAGTAAGAGTAAGGTCCGCTGACCAGGGGGGACAGAAAAAACAAAAAAAACGGCTGGAGAGAAAAAAATAAAATCTGTAGGGGTTCTAGACCATGAGACCGCCCAGCCCAAAAAAATCAACACACCACTTGTAGGCTTGTAATGGAGTCTCCATCTACTATTGTAAACAGGCTTACTGTACAGACTGCTTAGATCAAAGATCATCTTTACAATTAGGTGTGTTGCAAACAGTTTAGTTGTGGAAAGGAGAACTTGTGTTAATGGAAAGAATAGTCAGTTATTGCACAATACAGTTTTGCAGTGGTAAATTAATAGATTAAAAAATCCATCTCTATTAAATTCCTATTTTCTTCATTATATTATTGGCATAGATATACATTTATTGGTCATACTCTATATTACTATGTTTTGTTCTTTTATGGTGGCTTTTATTGTATTCACAGTTTTGTTTTTTAAATAACTTTACTTATTTCATATAGAACTTTTTATGCTTAATATGCACTGCTGCTGTGTTCATATGGCATTGGAAACGAGCTTTCTGGTGGGAAATTTTACATAAATGTATTTCCAAATTGTAGTTTCTATAACCCTCTCCTTTCACCTCATTTCATTATAAAAAAATAAAAATTTAACTAAATCTGTCAGAAACTGATTTTTTTATAACAAACAAATTATAACAAGAGCACTTTTTGCAGTGCCTCATTGTGAATTAATTGTGCAGCTATGTTAGTCTGCTTGAAGACTGTGATTATTGTCTTAGCTGCACATGCCAATTTTTTAGCCCATGTCTACCATAGCAGTGTTTGTTGTAACCCAACAATAAGTAGAGAAGTTTGAAGATTCATTTTTAAATACCGTATTTTTTGCACCATAAGACGCACCTGACCATTAGACGCACCTAGGTTTAGAGGATGAAAACAAGAAAAAAAATATTCTGAACCAAATGGTGCACTAATATGTTTAATAAAATATAGCAGAATAATATTTCAACCATGTAAATTCAACAGCGGTATTAAGAAACATCATCACTGTCATTAACAAATAAGGAGAGACTTTAAGTTTCAAGCACTCTTCTAGTTTTATGGAAACCCCAAGAACTCCTCATCGCTAGTGTCAGAATTTATTAAGCTCAGTTGCTCACAATCACTTTGCAGGAGCACGTACCTATCATCACGCGACATAACCTGTCCAAAGCCACCAGGGGACAAAGCACGTTTGGACCAATGCTCCCTGAAGTTATATCGCCAGTCTAGTCCCATCTATATTTGTAATGCCACAAAGCCCTTCATCTCATGTTTTGTTGTGGGTTTCCAGTTTGAAAAATGAGAATGCGGTACAAGCACAGCCCTCGATTCAAAAAATTGCTCTGCATACCTGTTTGTCTCGTTTGACAGTAGCTGAAAGGCAGCTTCAGGAAAGAACAGCCTGAAGTAGTCCAGCGGCTGGTAATCTGTGGAGTCCAGAGTCCGACTCAGTGATAATGCGCAAAACAAACTCTGCTTTTGTTTGTTTTCTGCACTTGCTTTGCTCCCTCATGAGATGTAGATGCCATCTTGCTTTTGTTTACATTTTGCAACTCACGCACACGCAAGGATTAGATGCCGAGTCAATGAGTCTAACATTCCTCCAAGCACAGAGGGAATGCCTGTAACGTAACAGTGAGTTTTGTCGCCCTCTACCCCTGGATGTCTACTTTTGTCAGGTAATACACATCATGGTCTGTGACGCAATATTCGCTCCATAAGACGCACAGACATTTCCAACCTTCTTTTGGGGAAAAAAAAGTGCGTCTTATGGTGCGAAAAATACGGTAATCAAATTGTAAAAGTATTATTTTTTTTCTTCTGAATACAAATCTGAATGTGATAGCCATTTTGGAAGCTGCTTTCCCAATTCTACTTAACCCTATAACGCCTGAATTTTTAATTTCAGGAAAAAAATTTTTTTTTGTTTTTATTCTTTACTTTCATAGTTATCAATATATAAAACAACCAAAATATATTAAAAAAATATAAAATTTGCAATGTTTTTTAAATGTAACCAAATTGTCACATTCGTCCATGGATCTATAATACAAGAATAAAAAATGCACCTTCATTTCTATATTGTTTTTCATCTTATTTTATTATTAAATAAAAAAAAAAACTGAAAGCTTATTTTATTTATAAAGTATAATACAAAATGTATTTGTTTATAATTTTAGTTAGTGTGAAATTGAACAAAACAATTTTTTTCTTTTGTGATACAAAGATGAACTTTGCATTTGCTGCAGAAAAATACTGGTGCACTCTTGCAATTTACATTTTTGCATCTTCCTCTGTTTGTGACCTCAGGGTAATGGTGAAGACCATCCAAACGGATATCACTTCCAGGGATACTTTTGGTGGCAGGACCTCTTCTCTTTTTGTTAGCAAACTCAACATCAGTAGAACTAGTTGAAGGTCTGCCTCTTTTTGTTGGTCTATTACTTTTTTCTTCAAGAAGAAGAGCTTCGGTGATGCTCATTTTGAACTCTTGCAGACTTTGGATCTTTTTTTTTGGTAACTGAAGGCTCTCACAGTCTCTACGATAAAGTAGCCAAGAGTTCACAACAGTCACATCTATAAAATGAAAAAATAATTTGTGATAATATTTTTTCGATCTGATGTGAATTCTGTACAGTGCAATTAGCGAGTCCATCAAATCAACACCTCCCATAAACTGATTGTAGGTTTTCACAATAGCGGGGCAATCGATTGTGATGGTTTGTTTTGTCTTTTTGTCATATCGCTTACAGTTGGCCTTTGGTTCTGCCGAGGCAAAAGTTGACATAAGGTTTACAACTCTATTATCTGCCCATTTCACTACACGTACTTCAGTATCTTCAACTAGAGCAGTCACTTCTTGATGGGACCCTTTGCCTCTTTTCATCAAATCTTTGTCCTTGATTAGTTTGATGCCAGGCAAACGATTGATTCTAACAGTTCCCAAGCTAAATATTTTTTTCTTTGCTAAAGTTGTCATCAAAGGAAGTGACGTAAACCAGTTATCAAAATATAATAAATGGTTCAATCCAACAGGAATTGATTGGGCCAATTTCAGTACTACATTTGAACTAGCTCCCAAGTCGGGTTCTCCTAATACCGGTTCAATTTTCTCTGAATATATGAAAAAATCATACATGATGCCTTTGTCATCGCAAAGAACAAACAATTTGTATCCCCACTTGTGTGGTTTGCTGGGTATATATTGTTTCATGCTTGATCTACCTTTGAATGGAACTATCTGTTCATCCACGCATAGCATTTGGGGCATTGGTATTTCCCGAAACTTTTTTTGTAAATGGTCTATCAAAGGCCGGATCTTGAATAATTTATCTGTTTTCTCATTAGGTAAGGGAATTTGTGAATTATCATTGAAGTGAATCTTGGACTTTATTTCTTCCCATCTATCTCTACTTATCACTTCCGATACAATAGGACAGTTTAGTTTGCTCTTCCAATATAAACGTGAATTTGAGAGCTTCACCATAGACATAGCAAGCAGTGTACCCAAAAATTGCTCAAGTTCCTGCCTACTCAGTGCAAGAGGTTTATTAGGATTTTGCTGGATTGCATAAAGATTTGATTGGTCGACAATATGAGTAATGATATCCTTCGAGAAAAAATGTCTAAAATATTCAACAGGACGTTTTATTACCCCAGAAGAATCTATTTGTCCTAACCATTCAGGCATAGGTCTAGCTGTACCGTCTCCAGAAATGTGCCGCCAAAGAGGAATTCTTTTTGATTGGAAATTTCTTGATGTAGATGGCTTTGAACTTGTAGTTATTGGAATTGATTCTTCAACTTCAACAACTGAAGTTTCTAACTCATCTTCACTAGTATTATCATTACTAACTACGAGGTCTTCTAATTCATCCAAATCAAAATAATCGGGCGCATATTCACTTCCTATCATGGGAAAAAATAAATAGTTATCAAAATAGTTTGAATAGCAATATAATTAAAATTTTATATCCATCCATCCATTTTTCAACCTGCTGAATCTGAACACAGGATCACGGGGGTCTGCTGGAGCCAATCCCAGTCAACACCGGGCACAAGGCAGGAAACAAACCCCGGGCAGGGTGCCAGCCCACCGCAGGGCACACACTAGGGACAATTTAGAATTGCCAATGCATCTAACCTGCATGTCTTTGGACTGTGGGAGGAAACCCAAGCAGACATGAGGAGAACATGCAAACTCCACGCAGGGAGGACCTGAGAAGCAAACCCAGGTCCCCAGGTCTCCCAACTGCAAGGCAGCAGCGCTACCCACTGTGCCACCCAAATTGTATATTGTAAAATGAAAATTTTTAAATATAATACACATTTTATTTACCAGTGTCATCCGTATTAGCATCTGGTTCCTTGTCTGAGTCTGTACCGCTTCCATCTAGGTCATAAATTCGCCGTTTTCCATAAAACAAACCACAATCCATGCTGTGGTAATTTTTGTCACCGTCGAATCAAAACACGAACGTAACGAATTCGTTACGTTTTGAAAAAGCGGAAATATATAATAAATATAATGTTTTTTATGAGTATTACACCTTTGACATAAAAACTACAGTTTTATGAACATATACAAAAAATATCAACACTAAAACTTCACTAGATTGAAAATTATCGTGAAATGCACTGAACGCCAACGAGCACCTAACCACACACGCACAATCGGTCGAAACATGTGCCACTATTCAAGCATTTGGCCGCTAAAATGCCTGACTAGCGGTATGCATTTGTAATAGTAAAGTGCGCCGATTTCGTTGACATCGTCGTCGGCTCCAAAAGCTTTAGAATTTCTGTACCAGATACGTTTTAATTAAATGTTACTAAAACGTCGCGCTCGGCGTTATAGGGTTAACTAAATTTCGAACCAGTATGTTATTTCTTAATGGTTATAAATTTCATGTGTTCGAGTTAGTTAGCTAGTTAATTTATGCCTTAAAATATGATCTAAACCTTGTATTACTAGAGGAAACTAACATTTAATTTCACTCCCATGAGTAAGTGAATTGATTAATCTGTAAAGACATGACTTTTTTTTTTTTTTTTTTTTTTTTTTGACACTATATTTTGAACTTCTGTGCCAGTAATTTAAAGGTTGAAGGTTCAAATCCCGTAAATGCCTGAAGCAACTCTACTCTGTTGGGCCCTTGAGCGAGGCCCTTAACCTGCAATTGCTTCATCCTGGGTAGAACGATAATTTGTATCCAGCCATGCAAACAGGTCCTCCAACTTACAGGGAAAATTTGGGGGTTGGTGGCAGGATTGGCACTCCAGTCACCGGAAGAAGAAAGGGGGGGAAAAAAATACTTGCACTATTCCAGTAGGGTGCTGAGGTGTCACCTGCTACAGTTGGGTCACAGTCCATGTGGTTCGTACGCCCCTATGATGTCTGTGAAAATACGGATGGAATTAATGCTTAAAAACACTTTTTAGACTTAAAAACGGAAATGTGCGGAATTTAGAGACTGAAGGGGTGACTGTTACAAAACTTCCCAATAAATGAAACGATTGAATAATCTGTAGTTCTATCATTCAGATACTATATTCTAGTTTTTGAAGTGAACGCAGTTCTTCATAGAAATCCAGTCGTGCCTCTTATCTGTTTGTGCACATGTTTGCTGTATTTTTTCTCTTTAAAGGCACGCAAATTAGCTGGCTGCATGAAACAGAAATGTCGACGCAAGCAGTATCAGATACCCTAACTATGTTAACAAAAGTAAGAAACATGAGCTTAACTGCAAAATTAAGGGCACAACAACTGAGTGACTTTTATGAATCTGGACAGCTTTTCTGCAAGTTTTGCCAGCATACCATAGACTGGACACAAAAAGATACATGCAATGACCATGTCATATCTAAAACCCATCTCAAAAACAAGGAGAAATTAAGATCAAAAAGTGTTCCCCTTTACGGAGGAAACAACAAAATAGTCAGATGCAAGATGGCAGTTTGTATCGATGTGAGTCAGACATACCTCTCGAATGCTTACTTTCTTTATTAAGCATTGTAAACAAGGAGGTGCACTGCCAGAAAATGAGAGCAGTCTTTGACAAACTCATCTGGCCCTTGTATTTGAACAACATATGGACGCCGTTCTTTGAAAGATTCTTGGCAAGAAAATATATGTTGTAGTTTTTGAAACCACTGATAGCCGAGACCACATAGTTCTCATCATAGTGATAGGTGAGTAAACATTTGACTGTATGGTAATTCTTTCATGTAGGCAGTTCTAATTGTACAGGATGTATTTACTGTGAATCGTTTAACTGATTAAATTATACAGGTATTTAACCGGTATTAAGTCTTTCCCATAAAAAAATGTTTTTCGTGAATGGCACTTGTTGTTAACAGGCCTTTTAAAAATTAACAGCAATGTTTCGGGATTTAATAAATGTTTTGCCTCGCGGTGAAGAGGCACGCAAGGTCCACATTTGACTCTTCCGTTATAAAGTCGACACTACAAACCTGGGCAGAAGAGTAGGGTTTTCCTCAGATGCAACGAGCCCTTAAATGCGGGTCACTCTTTCTTTTTTCTAAAAGTGAAGTTAATCTTCATCTCAGAAGGATGCATCAAACTAGTAACAGCTCTTACAATTCTGGGAGGGCACTCACTGTCCTACTGCAATCTCAGCATACAGCATCATGGAGGATCTGGGATCCTACCTGATGAATGGAACTGCAAAATACAGTAAAGTTCAGTTGTGCTAGTGTGCTGTTTCATTAAGAGGAATGTAAAGTGCCATTTCATTACTGTTTGTTTTATTGTAGCTGTTACTACTTTTTTACAGAAAAAAAAAACTTAAAACCCCAAAAATCAGAATCAAGGAAAAATAAAATGTTGAAAACCAAAAATCAAAAAAATAAAATAAAATGGAATTTGTGGAAAAAAATAAAACCGATTCCATAGGGCCCTAGGTTCGTCATGTGGTGGGTGTGGCAACATGCTTTCAGTACATGCTCACAGCCTGCCTTCCTTCCTTCCACTTCTGCCAGGAAGGTGAGGAATTAGTTATGCTCAAAATTGCAAGGCATATCTGTAACAGTAATGTTCAGTACTCATTCTGAAGGTTTATCACATTGAAGTAAAAAGTACAGAGTAAAATTGAGTTCATACATGTGCTTATTGGCTTTTAGTAAATGAAAAGTTGAACGCCTTTACAGATAAGAGAGATGCTGTAGAGAAACTAATATAAGGTATATAACAACATGGACAAAGATATAATATTTTTACTGTTTGAACATGCTTTTACGCATACTCCTGTGTGTTCTCAGTGCTGTTTAAGTAGGCTAGCCAAAAGTCGGTCTTCCAAGGAAAGTGGGGGCAGCTAATGGACTTCACCAGTGTGCTTGTACTGCAGTTCAGTTCACCAAAAAAGCTTTTTTTTTTTTTTTTCCACTTTTATCCAAGAGCTAGCAAGCAAACGTAACTGATACATATAAGACTGGAGCAATATATAAATAATACCTCTAATTTAGCATGATTCTTGCAGGATAGACCTTGAAGGCAGATTGTTCACTTAAAATATTTTGTGATACTTTTATGGAAGAATGTTTTCTTAGTTTGGGAAAAACTGACTGCAGTGGTATTAGTCTTGGTGCATTCCTGTGGGTTAGGGTCTGCTTAATCTGCAGCATTCAAAGGCATAAATTTAGTTTGGTAGAAAGTATAATACAGTTAATGTGTATGTGTATGTGTTTTTTTTTTTTTTTTTTTTTTTTAATACTGGAATCACAATTCAGCTATGGTATTAATTTGAGTATTAGCTATTTCTGCATATGCATATATATGTAAAGTATGCATATGTAAAATGTATTCATGTATATATAAAGCATGCTATGCAGTTGTGTGTACTACATAAACACATACCATAATACAGGAGGTAATGTCAAAATCACGGTTAACCAGATATTGATAATGCTTTAAAAATGTTCTTTCATAATTACGCATATTTAAATAAACACACAATGTTTTCGATAATATATGTGTAGTGATAAGTAGTGATGCTCTGATCGATCAGCCACTGATCTAAATTGGCTTATTTTTCACTAAAAAATGTGTTGAAGGTGGTTGGTAAATTGGCTGATAACAAAAATGATCTTTATAGCACCTGCTTTTATAAACTTTATGGTAATTTAGTTCCAGCACCAGCACACATTTGTTCTGAGCAAACTTCCTGCAGCGTACATAGAGCAGCAAGTAGAGGCTTGTTTTACAAGAGAGCTTAGCCTTTACGTTGAAGAAAATGGATCAATGAACTGAGAAAAAGGAGACGGGGAGGGGATGGATCATCCTGTGCAGTTAGACAAACATCAAGAAAAGCTACTTTAAGTTAAAATGGACACTGTTTGAGTTTGGAGAGCAAGCTTTTTTAAGTGAGGCAGCTTACATTTTTAATTGGAAAATGAAAAGATAAAGACAAAATTGAAATTGCTGCTTAGTAAACAATAGGCTTGTTAGCTTAACAGTAAAATGTGCCCTTTACTTATTAACCTGTTTTGCATGTTAGTCTTAGTCTTGTTACTTCTTGATAAATAACTTATGAACATTTAATACATTTGAAGTTTTTTTAAAAATGTGTGCTGTTTATTATTTGTTGGTTTGTGTCATACGGCAAAAGTTTTGGTGAAAGTAAGTACTACATAATATTAAAGTGATAGTCTGTATTTATAATTATACCACAAGAATGATAAATATCTTAACTAATACACTGAAGAAAAAAACACCCCTGTAAATATGGTAAATGTATATTTTAACAGCAAAAAAGCTGTAGTGCAATTAATGTTTTAAAATGTATATTTGCATATCATTTTATTTGTTAGAGAAATGGTGAAAGCTGTTTTTTAATTACAGATAGGTACATTACAGAAACAAATTAAACAAGCTTGTAATTATGAGAAGCATGTTATTTTCTTTTATGCCATATGTATTATGGATATACAGTATATATGTACAGTAGAACCTCTGGGCACAAACGTTTCCGAACATGTACAAATCGGGTTACGATCAAAAAGTTTGCCAAAATTTTACATCTGTTCACGACCACACGCTCTGGTGGTGGACAAAAACACTGGCGGCCAGTTTCCCTACGCGCATTCGTATGCGCCAATGATTTCCCATTCTCCGTTTCCCATTTTCTTTTGTTCGTGTATACAGGGCCTAACAAAGCAGCTGATGTTGCAAAATGAGTTATAATGTTAACCAAGCAGAGGCCTCAAGTGCTGGAAGAGGTGGAAAAACTGTTGCTTGTGTGGTTGAACGAGAAGCAATTTGCAGGGGATAGTGTAAGCAAGCCGATCATATGCGAGAAAACCAGGAAGATTCATGGCGATTTGCTGAAAAAAAAAAAAAATCCTTTTTCGAGTGGCGAAGGTGGGGAATTTAATGTCAGTAGAAGATGATTTGAAAAGTTTTGCAAGAGAAGTGGCATTTAATTTTTCTTCTATGTGCTTAAAACTCATTTAAAAAAAAAAAAAAAAAAATTAAAAAAAAGTTTACAGCGAGTGGTTCGTAAGGGTCTAGTGCAAATTCTTACAATGTTAGTTTTCTCTGTTGTTCAAGGTTTTCTCAGTGTTATTCAATGTTTTTACATTTGGTTTACTATTACACTGTGCATTCTATGGTATAATTATTTTTGTGCTTTAAAAAATATATATTTATATACAGTTCGTTCGGTCTGGAACGGATTCATTGTATTTACAGTACATACAATCCTATGGGGAAATTACGTTCGGTCGCATCCAGAGTTTTGGAACGAATTATGGTCGTGACCAGAGGTACCACTACATATTTTATTGGTTAAAGTATGTATTTTAAGGAGGTTTAATTTAGTATTTTTATGGTCACTGAACAATAAGCCTACAGAATTTAATTGTATTAATAAAAATGAACAGTTAACACCTTTAGTCTATAGTTTAATTATAAAAAATACACTTTGATATAGGACATAAGGCTTCTATGCATCTGGTTATGCAGAAGATTAGTGTAAAACATTTTTTAAAGGGATAAAGGAAAAAAATAATCGGAATTGGCTGATCAAGTAACATGAAAATAAGTGATTGGTATTGGCCTAAATAAAACCTGATCGGGGCATCCCTACATGTGAGTTAAACTTAATATACTGTATTGTTCAATTGTAGTGCTTGCCTTTATGTTGTTCCTTTGACATCTTGTGAAGTAACATAATTTGTATATGGCTTAAAAACTTGTGCATGCATTTCTTTCTGAACAATCTGAGAAATTGGAGCAATTTGTCAAAAAATTTTCTATACATAAATACCGTGAGATGGATTGAAGTTTTAAAAAGCAAGGTAAGTAAATATTTACGATTTTCTTGATCACATTTATCTTGTTGTTATTCAAATAAATGGTACACTTGCCTTTACAAAGTTTAAAAAAATAAATTTAGCTTGTTTTAAAAGCTCTTTTTGTAGGTTTAATTTTATGTTTTAATCTCCCCTGATTGTGCTTTTTTTTTTCCCTCTCTTCATTTTCTCAGTGTGACCAGGTGCAGGTCATTCCCATCCCCAGTGTATGTATTCCTCCTTTTCATTGTTTTCGTTTTTTGCATGTTTTTTTTTTTGTTTTTTTTTAATTTGATTGCAGTTCTATCAATTATAATCCTGAAAAAACACTTCATCCCAAAAAACAGCTTAGGTAGCCAAAGTAAAATATATCACTACTAAATTCAAATAGCAGATGTTAATTTGTAGCAATGACATATGACTTTATATATTAAAGTAGCTGTTTGTTTCTCATTTAAGGTGATTTATTAAGAAAAATGCATATCCAGTAGGCAGCAGTGTTGTTCTGTCCTACTATGCTACCAAATTGTATGTACTGTTTCAAAGGTAATAATAACCACTTAAGATCTTTCATAATTGGGACAATAATGTTACAGCATTGCTTGTCTCCTTATGCTGTGACATGATGACTGAGTTTGAACTTGGCATTTTAAGGTTTGGCATTGATAAGAAGTTTTAGAAATGTGAAAGCTGCATGTTAAATGTGGTTTTTGATAGACGAATATTCGATGAACTGTTATTGCAAAATAAACTACTATATCTCTTTATGGTAACTCAGAACTATTTTTCAAAGAGCATAGCTAAAATCTGTCCTATCTGAGGAGATGGGCACCCATAATTTACTACAGTTTTAATGCGAATAAATGCTACATGAAGAACAAACAGTTCTCAAAACATGATGCCTAATATCTTCAAGGAAATAAGAAGGAACATGTGTAGAATAGAAGTATAGCTTGATAATAATAATCAATTGCTCAGTCTTAACATATGATATATCCTCTATAAAAATATTTGATCCTATTATGTATTATGAAATGAGTACAAGCAGGGCAGCACAGCAGCGTGATAGACATTACATATTGGAGCAGTATCTCTTTAAATTTCCTTTCATTCCATTTTCAAGCATTCAAGTGGAACTGAAGTGTTTTTCTGTTTTTCTCCCACATCACAAAAATGTGCATGTTATTTTAACTGTTGGTTCTAAAATAGCCATCTGTAAGTGGGTGCTACAGGCAACCGGCTTCCAATCCATGGTTTGTCCCTGATTTATGCTTGATGCTAATTTCATAGACTGTTACCCTGAATTGAATTAAGAGTGCAAAGAAAGTGTTGTACTTTGAAATTAGTTTCGGGTCTATACAAAACAAAATGGATACTGTTGGGATCAATAGTAAAGTGTCCAGTTTAAGCTGGATTATAAAGCAAAAAGAAAGAACAGCAAAAAAAAAAAACTTAATATTGTGTACTAAGTCTTTATTATAGTCACGATGCCATATGCACTTCGTAAACACAGTGTTAATGTAATAATTTTGTGATTAATCCACATAATCTTTGTGTTCTTTTTAAAGTTGTAGCAAACACTTCTACTCTATTCTGTTTTTGCTTTTAGGTTTCTTTTCATTCATACTTTTATTTCCTTCCCTTTTATTGAAGGATAGAGTTATTTTAATGTGTAACCATCATTGACACTTAAAGTGGATTTTGTAATTCTGGAATTTTTAAGTATGTATGTATGAAGAAAACTAAAGTATTTCTGCATCTAGAATATTTGTGGAGTAATATACACATTAAATAATTCTACCTTTAAATTGTACTTTGTTTTGCATATATTCAAAATGTGCTTGGAAAAAGCTTAATTTTATATATTAAATCTGTGTCTCTTTCCAGCCTCCAGCAAAATACCTCCTACCCGAAATGAACATATCAGACTATGGCAAGAAGTGTGTTGTAATCGACTTAGATGAAACTTTGGTTCATAGTTCTTTTAAGGTAAATCTGTTTACTTTTTGTATGTTCCTGAGTTTGTGGTTTCATTTTTTGTACTTCATAAATTAAGACCGATTGGTGAATACATTTTTCTGTGTTTTTGAGCACTGCATATTTGATCCTGTTAGAATTGGCTTTGAACGAGATTCTTATTTAAAAGCAGCCTAGAATGTGTCAATCTCCTTTGGACTAAGCACAATTTAATACTAAACTGTGTCTACGCTTCAAATCATCAAAACAAAAACAAACATAAACACGGGTTTCCTTTCTGGAGCCTAACACACACCGACAGACAGTGAGACGTTGGTTAGCTGTTTTTTTGGCACTTTGCAGTTGGTATCCAATTTGGACTGACATCTGGCATTCAACCATGGCAGACTGAATAAACATGCCTATGTAGCTTTTTAATTTGTTCTTCATTGAATGGAACAGCATTTGAGAGAAATGAATACTTGACATTCTTTAAAATGTATTAAGTTCAGATAACTGTTTTGTAAAATTAAACCTATAACTGAGATTTACAGTTTTTAATTTGCAGAAATCTGTTTTGTTGTGCTTATCCTGGTAATTGCTTTTTAAATGTACTGTTTACCTTATTTATGTGTAAACAATTTACCAAACTCAGTTTTCGAATCCTAACCCAGGCACTGGCTATGACTTAGAGTTAGCCCATGCTCTGTTTGCTTGTGTTTTTTTTTTCCTTTGTTCCTCTTAAATGCTAGTGAAGTGTGTTGTTAACAGCCAACTCTAAATTGTGTAGGATGAAGGCACAGTAAGTAGTGCTGTTCCCTCATTTGTATGATATCTTGTCTGAATCCTATGCTTAGATTTTCTCTTTGTGCAGTTTGAACATTCTCCTTATGTCTGTGTGGGTTTTCCTCCCATAAACCCACAAATGTGCTAGTTAGATTAATGTGCAATTCCTAATTTGCAGAATAGGATGGTATGTGTGAGTGGGGGACCTGCAATGGACTGGCACACTGGTTCCTGTCTTGCATTCAGAGCTGCCAGGATAGACTGAATTGGATTATGCACTGTGCATTCTATGGTATAATTAACTATCTTTTGTGTTTAAAAAATATATATTTGCATACAGTTTGTACGGTCTGGAACGGATTAATTGTATTTACATGTAATCTTATGGGGAAATTACGTTCGGGTCACAACCAAATCGGGTCGCAACCGGAGTTTTGGAACAAATTACGGTCGTGACCAGAGGTACCACTGTACATATTTTATTAGTTAAAGTATGTATTTTAAGGAAGTTTAATTTATTTTAGTATTTTTATGGTCACTGAATAAGAAGCCTACATGTTTGTGAATGTTATTTTTTGTCAAATCATGGGTATTTGAGAGAACTCCTACCCTTTTCCTGCTTTATTTGGGATGCTTCCTTGCATATATTGCATGTGCTGCACCCTCAGTTGTACAAAGTGATAAAATTATTCTTGATTAAAGTGAGGTAAAGGAAGCAGTTAGGTGTATAGGTGTGGTGAGCTTTGTTTTGCTCAATGTTTTGTTTCTTGTTAAACTTTTTCTAATGTTCTGCTGTAAGGATTGTAAGCGCCATCTTCTGGCTTGATTTAAATCTTGTTCAGTGCTTTCTCTAGTAGCCATACTGCCTTCATTTAGTTGAATACTTGAAACATTGCTACTTCTACTTTAGAAGATTGTGATTAATTCTTCTGATTAATTGAATCTGCTTGTAATTTTAATTTTGCTTTAAGACAAATTGAATCAATATACTCTTTCCTTTTTTCCGTAATTTTGGTCTATTGATTAAAATGTTTGTTTATATTGCTCAGTTTTTAGATTTCCATTTTGTTTTATTTTCCTTTTCATGTACCATGAGTTCAGTTAAATCAAGAAAGCAAGTTTTGCCAATGTTGATTTTTCTACACAAGTGTTTTTGAAGCTTAGTCCTGATGTCTATTGTGGCCACAGGTTTTTTTCCCATACAATGTCTGCTTTTAATTGGACGGTATAACACTGAAGCACCTGCAGGCTTTCAGCACTCTAACTTTCCCTGATGTATTTGTTGATTGTTGTTAGTTTGTATTATTCGCATGCATTTAAGGGTGGAGCATCTACAGAAAAAGGTAGGAAGATGATGAGTGTGAAATACTTAAAGCTATGAAAAAAGTACAACTGTTTTACTCGTTTTTTTTATTTAAATCTCACACAACTATACTTTTTTTAAAGGTAAATATGAAAAGATCATCTAGTTTAAACAATGAGGTCAGTTATATTAAAATGATTCAAAGGTTGCAAAACTACTTTGAAACAAAAAACTACAGCCACAGTGGGTCTCCTGAATGGAACTTGAGAACCACTGGTCTCCATACTTATTTTTACTTAAAATATGAATGGTGATAATTTTGCCACGCAGAAGTTATAAAAGGTGTACAGTTGTGTCCATTTATGTTCATGTTAAAGTAAAATGTTATGTTCTTGCGATTTTATTTGATAGTCACTTATTAAATAAATGTAATAATTAAATTGAGTAGAAATAGCAGATATTCGGTTTCACTTTATATTTCTGTAATTTTATTAAAATGAAATATATTCTGAACAAACTAATAATATACTGTGTGGAAAAGGTTTATTCCTAAGTACCTTACTTTGTTAATATGGCGGTTTTGAAAATATATTATGTTTTATTTGCAGCCTATTAGCAATGCCGATTTCATAGTTCCTGTAGAGATAGACGGGACTGTCCATCAGGTAAGACAATGGTATTTATATTGTTTATATAAGACTTCCTTAATGTTCAAATAAGTGGAGAGATGTCATCTAGTAAGTTTAATATTATTTTGTCAGAATATAAGTTTTGTTTCTAAATATCAGTTTACAAATGTTGTGGATAATTCAGAATTGCTCAAAAACCATATTTCACAACAAACAACATTAATTTGTCTCTGTACATGATCTAAATAAATAAATGGATTGCTTCAATTGAACTTTCTGTGTAAAATTTGGAAGCTCGTTTTTAGAAAGTGATATGACAATTTATTAAACAAAGTTTACTATTGTACTTCTTGTTTTTTAGATTTTAAAGTTTTTTCTTATATCCTGTATCCTTCAAAATGAACTTTAAAAAGAAGTTCTTATTACTCTGTGACAGTGTATGTTTTTTCTGTCTAGAAGTGACAGTTTGCATTGAAGCTTCAGTAGTGTGATTTTCAAAGACAGTTGAGTAAGAATGTGTAGTTCTAGCAGGAATAGTTAACATTCACCTAAAAGGTCACGGACAACATTGTTGTAAAGTAATATTGACAATTTCATTTACAAATTATTCTTAGAAGAACCTCCTAAAATGGACACAACAAGAAGCACCACACTTGCCAATAAATTGAACACACTATTAACCGACAAGGAATTAAGTGGGAAAAAATCATTTACCCCTAAGTATGTAAAAGAAAATATACCATATATACCAGTAAATAAACTGGTAATAAAAATCACACCACATAATGTGATGTAACATAAAATTCTGAACCCTGCTGTATTCCAGTGTAGTAGTATGGGAGGCTAGAGCCTATCTTGCCAGCATCAGACAGAGAGCAAATACCAACCCTAGACAGGGTGTTAATGGTAATATAGTATATATTTGGCATTAACAAATATGAAAATTTCACACAGCATTACATCATTCAGGCAAGCCTCCAGTAGTCTGCAATGAAATTAACTCGGTGGCTAAAACAGTAGATTTAATGAAGGAAATAGAGGATCGATCTATCTATCTATCTATCTATCTATCTATCTATCTATCTATCTATCTATCTATCTATCTATCTATCTATCTATCTATCTATCTATCTATCTATCTATCTATCTATCTATCTATCTATCTATCAGTAAATATGTGTAAATAGTATGAGCATCTATCTATCTATCTATCTATCTATCTATCTATCTATCTATCTATCTATCTATCTATCTATCTATCTATCTATCTATCTATCTATCTATCTATCTATCTATCTATAAACATTTGGCATATTAAGAAATAATGGCAAGTGTATTATATTGCATTGTTGGATGTTTGCCAGTAAAACTGCAATGCCATGTGCCTTAAAATTAAATCTATGTTTATATATTTTTTATATTCTAAAGCATTCAGTTTATCCTAATGTCACTTCTTTGCTGCATATGTGGTGGCATTCTGCTCTGTCTTTCATCAATTAAGAAGTGGTAGACATTAAATGAATAGCTTGTGCACCGGTAAATGTTTTTTTTTCTCTTTCTTTCTCATCTTCTTTTGGGTGTGACTTCCATGTGTTTGTGTGGTAAACCATAACTCTATCTACCACCTCATACTGCTGTCTTGTTTTTTCCCCATGTAATACTGAAGAATCGAAAGGCTTAAATAACAAAGTCAAAAGCCAACATATTAACAGGGTGTAAAGTAATATCTTAGTTGAAGTTCAGAGTGTTCATATTTTTTTTTTGTCTAGCAGGTTTACACTTTGTATCGAGTGCAGTACATGGTGTGTTTTTTGTTTTTTTTTAGTTTCTCTGTTATGTTTTGTCCACATTCATCCAGCATAGTGCCAGGAAAACTCACACCATTGTACTTGTTTAGCAAATTTAGAATGGGCAGAGTGAATGGAATTTACAACATTATGTACAGTCATGGCCGAAATTATCGGCACCCCTGGAATTTTCCCAGAAAATGCACCATTTCTCCCAGAAAATTGTTGCAATTACAAATGTTTTGGTATACACATGTTTATTTCCTTTATGTGCATTGGAACAACACAAAAAACAGAAAAAAATCCAAATCTGACATCATTTCACCCAAAACTCAGAAACCGGGCTGGACAAAATTATTGGCACTCTCAACTTAATATTTGATTGCACGCCTTTTGGAAAAAATAACTGAAATCAAGCGCTTCCTGTAACCATCAACAAGCTTGTTACACCTCTCAACTGGAATTTCCGACCACTCTTCTTTTGCAAACTGCTCAAGGTCTCTCAGATTTGAAGGGCGCCTTCTCCCAGCAGCAATTTTGAGACCTCTCCATAAGTGTTCAGTCGGATTTAGATCTGGACTCATTACTGGCCACTTCAGAACTCTCCAGCGCTTTGTCTTCAACCATTTCTGGGTGCTTTTAGAAGTATGTTTGGGGTCATTGTACTGCTGGAACACCCATGACCTCTGACGCAGACCCAGCTTTCTGACACTGGGCCCTACATTGCGCCCCAATATCTTTTGGTAGTCTTCAGATTTCATGATGCCTTGCACACAGTCAAGGCATCCAGTGCCAGAGGCAGCAAAACATCCCCAAAACATCTTAGAACCCCACCATGTTTGACTGTAGGTACTGTGTTCTTTTCTTTGTAGGCCTCATTCCATTTTCTATAAACAGTAGAATGATGAGCTTTACCAAAAAGCTCTACCTTGGTCTCATCTGTCCACAAGACGTTTGCCCAGAAGGATTTTGGCTTCCTCAAGAACATTTTGGCAAACTCCAGTCTGGCTTTTTTTTGTTTGTGTGTCAGCAGTGGGGTCCTCCTGGCTCTCCTGCCATAGCGTTTCATTTCGTTCAGATGCCGATGGATAGTTCGAGCTGACACTGTTGCACTCTGAGTCTGCAGAACAGCTTGAATATGTTTTGAAGTTGATTGGGGCTGTTTATCCGCCATTCGGACTATCCTTCGTTGCAGTCTTTTATCAATTTTTATCTTCCGTCCACGTCCAGGGAGATTAGCTACAGTTCCATGTGTTGTGAACTTCTTGATTATGTTGCGTACAGTGGACAAAGGAACATGAAGATCTCTGGAGATGGAATTGTAGCCTTGAGATTGTTGATATTTTTCCACAGTTTTTGTTCTCAAGTCCTCAGACAATTCTCTGCTCTTCTTTCTGTTCTCCATGCTTAGTGTGGCACACTCAGACACACAACAGAAAGGTTGAGCCAACTTTTCTCCATTTTAACTGGCTTCAGGTGTGATATTGCCAGCACCCGTTTCTTGCCATAGGTGAGTTCAAACGAGCATCATATGCTTGAAATAAAACGATTTACCCACAATTTTGAAAAGGTGCCAATAATTTTGTCCGGCCCATTTTTGGAGTTCTGTGTGACATGATGTCAGATTTGGCTTTTTTTCTCTGTTTGTATTGTTCCAATGCACATAAAGGAAATAAACGTGTATACCAAAACATTTGTAATTGCAACAATTTTCTGGGAGAAATGGTGCATTTTCTGGGAAAATTCCAGGGGTGCCGATAATTTCTGCCATGATTGTATGTGCCCACAGTTTTATAGTTATTTTTAGTTAACTTGAGGCCACCCTGCAAGTTTACCATGGTCCCCTGGTTGAAAAGCTATTGACTAGGGTATTACAGCATTGGTAGTTGCATAGAAAAAAATTACAGAATTTACTTCATGAAGTACAAAAGTAAAAACTCTATTAGCTGTACCTGTATGCTACAAAGAGAAAGGCGAAGGAACAGCAGGCTAGTGAGGAGAGACGAGTTTGTTTAACTGTGTATAGCATTTTTAAATTGAAGTAAAGGGAACTACTGCTTTTTTCATATATTTATTCTTCCTTGGTCCCATTGCAGCTAAGGTAAATCCAATGCTCATGTGACATTTGCCAGGTTGGTTTTATTAGAAAAAGAAACTCACAATATTTAGCAAATCAATCCATCCATTATCCAACCCACTATATCCTAACACAGGGTCATGGGGGTCTGCTGGAGCCAATCCCAGCTAGCACAAGTTGCAAGGCAGGAACAAATCCCCGGGCAGAGCGCCAGCCCAGCTTACAGCACACACACACCAAGCACACACTAGGGACAATTTTGAAGATCGCCAATGCACCTAACCTGTATGTCTTTGGACTGTGGGACGAAACCGAAACACCCAGAGGAAACCCACGCAGACACTGGGACACATGCAAACTCCACGTAGGGAGGACCCGGGAAGTGAACCCAGGTCACCTTACTGCGAGGCAGCAGCGCTACCACTGCGCCACTGTGCTGCCCAACATGTACAATTTAAGTGATTAGGATCACTTTTTGCATTCTGTTATTCTGATGTTTGTCTATTGTCATATTTTGTTACTAAAATTAATAAATTGAAGCAACTTTATTTGGAATTGTAAGAATTTGTTTATGTCACAAAATGTTTGTTTTCATGGTATATGTTGGGCTGCCATCAGGTGATATACAAGGAAAAATGGCTGTAACCATGTTCAAGTAATCCAGGATAGGCTGTATGAATCAAAGTTGGCCTATTCTTGATTACTTGCATTTGGGTGCAGCTACATGTCACATAAGGGAAAATAAGAGTGGACGATTTCCTGATGGATTAATAAAACCTAACATCCCTGTTTTTTGTCAATTTAAATAAATGTTCAGTGTTTTTGTCTTGCTTTAATTGATTATGTACTGTATTTTTTATTGATCTCTGAGGTACTTCAATCTAGTTATAGAATTGTAGTCATTTGTGGGCAGTCCAGGTTTGTTTTCAGCAGCATATTCAATATTGCTTCAAATATAGTGTATTAATGAACATTCTGCACTTAATTACCCAGGAGGCTTAAGCTGAGGATTCTTTTCTAGTCCTATAGAGGCCACCAGTTATAATCTAGCACTAAATACAAAATATTGATTGGGTTTATACCAACAAGTATTGGTACTATGCCTTGCCTGTTTAAATGGTGAAAGTGCTTAATACCTTTCAGCTTTTATATTAACCTTTTCAGCTGACTTTATGCAACTATTTCTGCCCGCCACTGATAGTTTTTTTTTGTTTTTAATCTGAAGCAGTGTTTCAGATGTTTTAAAATGTGTAACAGTGTCACAGCCATAGATGCATGGTGGTAGCAAGTTTTATACAAGTAGAATCTAATGACTATACATGCCACCTTTCAAATAAAGCTCTGTTTGTAATTTTAAAATAAAAATATAATTTGTTTTGCACTACCCTTAATCAGCTTGTTTTTATTTTACCTTTCTATATAAATTTACAGAAGGCTAATTATACCGCTAAATACAAAGCATAAATGCTTCTTTTTCAAGAGAAGAGTTTTCAGGACATAAACATGATTTTTCTAGCACTTCGCTGAACAAAAATGCTACTGATGATACTGCTTTAATACCATCAACTATCCATATTTCACTCCTGTTGTCCAATTTGAATGATCCACTGTGTTAATTGTTTGATTGAAACAGGTATTTTTTTACTTTTCAAAGTTTCATCTGAAGCATTTTTTATGCATCTCATTAATTAAAATATTTTGCCAAAGAAAAAGGCCACATCTATTTTACATATTACATAAACAAATCAAATTTCTATAATAGTCCTCTAGGATTAGGGAGGTTTTATGTTTTAAAACAGTCTGATGTAAAGTCTGCATCCTGTCCTGCAACTTTAGATCTCCACCCTCCCAGATAATGCTATGTTGACAAAAAGAATGTTTAAAAGTGAATCCACCTATTGTTATTCTTACTACGTCAGCTAGCACTGTAGGTTTCATAGAAATTTTACTAAAAATAAACCAGACATTTGAGAAGTATTGAAGGAATGAGGAAAGTTTAGGGGGAAGATGGTTCTTTATGAAGAACGGGTAATGCTTAAAGTGGCTGACCCATAATCCTAACTTACACATATACTGAATATATTGGAGTTGCTCTTGAGGTTCAAGGCTAATTTGAATAAAATCGTATTACCCGTGAATAGCCTTGCCAATCTAGCCCCAAAATTTCTATATCCTTTGATGTGTATTCAAACATATATCGGGTTTTACTTTTTAAAAAGAAAAAAAAAGACACAATTGTAACCCTATTCAATTGGGATGCAAAGAGGCCATAGACACAGTAGTATGGCTTGGAGCAGGGCAAGACATTGTGCTACAGAACTTTCACTTCTATTACTGTGTTGCTAATATATGTATTAGAATATGAAAACAATTGTGACGAAAACGGACCATTCAGCACAAACAAGCTCATCTCTAACCTGTTAGCATAAGATTTACAAAATAACATAGGGCAAAAATCTTGAAGGTCACTAAAGATCTACTTTCCACCCCACCACTTCGTAATTTATTCTGTATGTCTATGATCCTTTGTGTGAAATATACCCTTAAAGAGATTTCAAACACATACCAGTGTTTTTGTTAAGTAAGAACAACTGGAATTAGGGGTGTGTGATATTGGCAAAAAATGATATCTTGATATTTTCTGGGACATTGACGATCACGATAATTAGATATTTTGCATCCTTTAAAAACCATGTTTGTAAAAGTCTTATTGATCTAGCTTGGTCTTGATAATAGGATATTAATTGTGGCTTACTAATGAGATTAATGGAAAGAACAGTTAAGGAAAACTGGTGTTGTTTATTTACTTAAAACTGAAGTAAAATAACAAACATTAAAATCACCAGTTAAAGTATTACTGAGATCAAACAGTGTAAGCATGAGTAAACCATTTCAAAGTGGCCTACAGGATTTACACAAAAAAATTACACGAAGACCAACAAAACTATTATAATGAGAGCATTTCAAACACGCAAAACAAGTTAGGAATCCAAAGAGGATAAAACACTAAACCAAATTGAAATAGAGGGCATGAAAATTACAGTATGGATAAACAAACTGCTCTGCTGTAAGGTGAATTGTGCAGCCTACAAGCAAGAACAAAAATCTAACATACTGTACTATAGTGTAAAAATCCAAAGTTCTGTCAAATACTGCACATGAAAAAACACTATACCATTTGTAAACAACTTCTGTCCAATATTGCACAAAGATATCAGGGAAAAAATAAAATGATTGTAAAATTCTACTGAAGAAACTTCAAGTTGTGTGACAGAAACACCATTCCGTTCACAGCATCTGGCTTCAGAGCAGCATGGTTACCTGTTAGAATATTTCGGCCAATGCTGAAAGCACCCTCAGAAGAGCTGCTTGAAGTAGGGATGCACAGGTACATTTTTGCAAGTTTCCCCAATTTGGGGAAATGTACTTCTTGTGTGTTCCACCACTCAAGTGGATTTATATCACTGTCCTCCTCAGATATCAAGTAGCTCTTGATCTCTTTTCCAATGATGGTGTGCCGAGACTCGCCTTCTCTGAATTTCTGTTTGTTTTATTTTTTTGTTTTTTTTTAAATAGCTGCTAAAATACTTTTTTCTATTTTGCCCCTCTTGTGTCATCACAGCAGGGTGAGGAGCTGGGTATCTGTAAGAGTGTTTTAAATAATGAAAGAAAAAAGTTCTTTGGAATCGAGGACATCCCCAACGAAGAAGGCTTGAGTAATAAAACATGGTCGATAGGCATATACTTCTTACGGAAATAAAAATAATCTGTTTGAATGAGTTACGTGTTTTGTTCGAACTGATTAATAGTGCAGGACTCCATACTAGATCAATTTCATTTCGCAGTTGGTGAAACTAGTTGTTGAGCTGTCTTTACCTGTAAAGTACTTCTGACATAGTTTGCAGATTACCGTCTTTTAAGCAACATCTTTCTTTTCAAAGCCAAACCACCTCGACATGAGTGAGGATGATCCATGTCTTGCAATTAAATCACTGATTTTCAGGCATCTTCGCTGTCTTAAGTTGCTGACTGTGCATACGTCTGTGCTCTCTTTGCGCATGAGCAGTAGTCTATTCTGTTAGGTTACATAAAACTGTGGTTACGTGGACTCTCGGTGCATGTTTAGTTGTTTTTTTTGCAAAGCAAGTGACGTGCTTGGTAATTTCAGCTCACACATCGTTAAAACAACAAAAAAGATGTGTATTATTGTAGAAAGTACATATTGTACACTCCTAGCTGGGATCCATTGTTTTAACTCCCTCCATTATTTGAAACACTTTGATCATGTCACCTTTTAATCTCTGTTTACTTAAACTGACCAAGACCAAAACTACACAGTACTCCAGGTAAGGTCTCACTAGTGTATAAATAACTTCAACTTAACATCCCTTGACTTGTACTCTACACATTGTGATACAGTATATAACCTAACATGCTGTTAGCCTTGGTCATTTCTGTACACTATTTTAATGTCGACAGTGATAATTCCATTATGGCTTCTAAGTCCTTCTCATAAGGTCTCTTATCAAGTTTCGGACCTTCCATTTTGTATTCATATCTAATATTTCTATTTCCTACATATAAAAATCTAATTTACTTACTTTAAATTTCATCCAGTGTTGATCTGCTGAAGAATACTGTATATCCTATGTCCCTTTTCAGCAATTTAACTGATTCTACATTAATGTCCCTTACCTAGTTTGGTATAATCTGCAAACTTAAAATCAGGTTGCTGATTATTTTTGTATCTGAATCATTTACAGTATGTACATTAAAAAGAACAGTGACTCAAGTCCCAATTCTTGAGGGATGCCACTTTTAACATCTCCTAATGCTTAAAAACTTTAAACAAGCTTCAACATGCTTTTCCTTCAGCAGTGGAGATTTGCATGGTGAACATGCATAGAGGCCATGGTGGTTGAGTGCATTACTTGTTGTTTTCTTTGAAACAACTGTACCTGCTAAATCCAGGTCTTTCTGAAGCTCTCAGAGAGTGGTCCTTGGCTCTTGGACACCTCCTCTGATTATTCTTTTGACTCCTCTGCCAGAAATTTTGCGAGGAACACCTGAACGTGGCCAGTTTATGGTGAAATGATGTTCTTTCCACTTCCGTATTATGGTCCCAATGGTGCTCATTGGAACATTCAGAAGTTCAGAAATACGTCTGTAACCAGTGACATCAGTATGTTTTGCAACAAAAAGGTTGTGAAGGTCTTGAGAGAGCTCTTTGCTTCTACCCATCATGAGATGCTTCTTTTGTGGTACCCTGGTAATCACAAACCTTTTTATAGGCCATCAATTAGGACTAAACCAGCTGATATTAATTTACACTGATAGGTGGCAGGACTGCTTTCTAAATACTGACAGATTTCAGCTGGTTTATTGGCTTTCCATGCCTTTTTGCACCTCCTTTTCTTCATGTTTTCAATACTTTGTCCCTGTGTCTTTCCACATTATTACACATAACCTAGTTTATGGACTTGTTCTGATTTCTATGTATGTGTGGATTGTTTGGGTTGTTACCGACATCTGGTGAAAATTTCAAGTCAATTGCCCCCTTAGAAATGTATTTACTGAGAAAAACATTGACCCGTTCAGTATTTATTTTCCCCACTGTATATCTATATTGAGAAAATACTGCTGTATCATAAGTTTTTGTTCTTGTGTGTTTTAATTTTCTTAGATATTAGATAGTATTATTGTCAGTAACTACTCTGGTCACTTTTACCCTATGCAGTAACAGGGGAAAGGCAAGAAAGCCACAGACCATCTCTTTTTTGTTAAATTAATGGAATTATTATGCCTTGTTTATTTTGAAATGTTTGACTTTATATTACTGTATAGAATACATGTTTAGTATTATATATAGTGGTTGTAAAAAGTATTTACCTACCTCGAACATTTTCAGATTTTTTTTATAATATTACATCGAATCTCAGTAGATTTAATTGAAGTATTTCCTTTTTCAAGTCTGTTACTTGTTTTAACTAAAGCACTTTTCTTCCTGCTCTCCACATTCCCATTATCACTAGGAGCATTTTGTTTGATACATGAGAAATCAAGTCGATTGCTGTGTGTCCTGCATATTTTCTTGCATTTTTTTAAACATTTGTTCTTCTACCCTCCCCCAGCTAATACTAACAAGTACTTTTGAGTTTTACCAAACTATGATAGTCATGTCCTCCTGCTGAACTGTTATTGTATGTCTAGCTTAAACTGATATGCCGGGCTTATGTGTCCGGTTTCAGTCCCACCAACTAGGGTTTGGGTAAATTGTGCTTGGAAACTGATGCAACACAGCATCATATCTTAGCCTGGTCCTGGGTGGTGTGTTCTGGAGTTATTTATTATTTGTTTCAGAACTGTTTTGGTACCAGTACTGAGGTATGAAAGCTGGCATTGATGCACTAAAAAGAGTACAATATGCAGGCTTTTAAGGCAACTCAGGCCTGTTCTTTAGGCAGTTGAGTTGCCTCAAACGCTTGCATAATGTAATCTTTTTAGTTAACCAATAAAAGGTGTCCTTTTGGTGTCATTTTGTTTGACTTTTCATTGCATCTACAATGCACCAGTGACACTAGATAATGTTGTTTTCGCTTCCCAGATATTATACGCGGAGCAGATTGCACTTGTGTGAATAATGTCAGTACCAACCTCATTAGAGACTGAATAAGTAAAATAAAAATCACTCATAGAATCCTTGCACAGACCAGTCATATTGTGTAATTAGTCATTCCGATGACTTCTTCAGCAGATGACAGTATACCAGTGACTTCATTTATAAATTTTATACCCTCCTTAGCAAGGGACTGATTTTTCACTTAACATTCAAACTAAGGATGAGAAAAATATACATTTCCACATTTACGTTTATCATCCCACTTTCCTTTCAGACATAGATTCCAATTCATTGTTGGTTCATACAATGTTTTGATTCTAATGTGCCCACTTGGAGGAATTTCACAGGATAAGTAATCTGATTGTGGAATGTGGCAGAGGTAGTTTTTAATTTACCTTCCCCAGTAGCTGTACAGGATCTTGTTTGTCTTTACTTGAAGGTGCCACTTGCCCAACGCATTCCTCTGGCTCTTGCATATGTGCATAAATGCTCTTTTGCTTTTATCAGCATGTCTGTGCATTCCATACTCATAAATGTCTATGTCAAGGGTTTTACTGGCTACACTTTTTATGTCAGTAGCTCAGTAGCACTAGTATGATTTCAAATATATGTTGTTACGTATTTGATTTTATAAAATGGATGGTTTATAAAACACGTTTCATGTGATTACAATGAAGTGATTTTAAAATAGTGTCTGACTCTTAACAACTTTTGTGTTGCCAGCCAACATCTCTCACAGTATGTAGTATTTGCTTAAAATTTAAAGATGCTGCTGATTTCTGTAGATAACTTCTTAATTCTTAACTTCTTGCTTTTTCTTTTATGTGATTCCATCTTTGTTTACATGATGTATATAGCATGTTAGCTGATTGGAATTTTTGTGTTCCTTCAAGGTATATGTTTTAAAGCGGCCACATGTTGATGAGTTTCTGCAGAAGATGGGGGAATTATTTGAATGTGTTCTGTTTACTGCCAGCCTAGCAAAGGTTAGTAAAATGCATTTTTTATATGCTTGCTTCCTAAATATTCCTCAGATTAATTTTTTGTTCTTTTTATTTATACATGCATATGAAGAGAATAATTACTGTACATATCCTATACATCGTGAGGGTAACTATTGGAAATGTAATGACTTCTTTATGATTCCATTTACCTAAAAATATATTTATATTAACTGGATGCTGTGTTAATTTTTCCTTTTCTCTGTTTGTATCTGCCAGTGAATACTTATCTGCTAATTCTTGGGTAAGTTTCCATGGTAACAGAGACACATGTGTGCTTGGCTCATAATGTAGCCTCCATGTACTGAACATGGCATCACAATGTGAGGCTTGTACGTTACCATTAGTATTGCAAAGTATTGGTATTGGTCACTTGGATAGCAGCAAATTATTGTGCTGGTAAATGACTTTGTACAATACATTGTCAGCACTTTTATTATCGGAAAATTTTCTTAGCACAAGATTTTACTGCACTCCTGAAAGTGACACATTAAGAAATAGAAAATAGTTTAAATGCAATTCTTCAGTTAAAGCAGATTTACCCTCTCCAGTAATTCTTTGTTAGAGTTGTTATATGCTATTCTCTCCATGCTAGAATTGTAGTACTTCTATCTCCAAATTCCCTTTCATAGGTGCCTATTGCTCTTAAGTGATATTTACTTCATGCAAAGCATATTTCAGATTTGTACTGTCATGTTTTGCTCCAATATTGTCTTATAATAGGACTGAAGCTTCTAATATTTTTATTTTGAAGTGCATTCTAAAAAGCATATCCCTTTTAGTCTTAACTACATAGCTACAAACTGATAACTCTAGCAAATTATAATAAAACAATACACTTGGCAACTTTTGTTGATTCTCAACAATGTTTTCAGCCCCCAACCCATTTAAATTAACAGCCTGCTGCAATGCACTTTTTTTGGCAAAAGGAGTTTGAGTATACAGTACTATTGCTATGAAGGACAACATTGTTCAAAAATATTTTTTTTCACTATTTAAATATATTGATTGAACTTTTTACAAACCTTTTTTTAAATATCCCGTTATTCAAAATGATAATCAACTAATTGAAAATGAAAAGAAAAAGAAACCTTTCCTGCGGGCAGTGGATGGTTTGAGCACTATAAGAGGAGAGTAGAGTGGCATAATGTTAAGTTAGAAGGTGAAGCAGTCTTTTCCATAAAAATTAGAACAGATAACCAAAGAAGAAAATTACATGCCCTCTCAAATTTTCAGTGTGATGAGATGGGATGATTTTAGAAAAAACAATGCCATCAAGGAGCTGTATTGAAAGAGAAGAATCGTTGATGTTTGGATTTAAGATCACCTAACATTATTGCTTGGTGGCAATGCAAGTAGAGACTGCAAACTCGAGCCACTGCTAGTTTAAAGCTCAGAAAATCCAAGAGCACTAAAAACCTTTCTGAAACGTAACCTTCCAGTCATACGGAAATCCAGTAAAAAGGCTGAGATCATCACAGCCTCACTTTCTGACGATTGATTTTCTCATCATTTCATCCCTGAGATAAAAAAATATTCCGAGAGCAAAAAAAAAAAAAAATCCCTTCCATTTCCTTTTAATTTTTGATAAAGCACCTGGGCATCCACCTGCTCTGCAGAACCACCATCCAAATGTTACATTTTTTTTTTTTTTTTAAATCCCCCAATACAACCTCGTTCCTTCAGCCTGTGGACCAATATGTTCTTGCAACTTTTAAGGCATTTTATTTGTGCAAACATTTTAAACTCTTTAAAGCCACGGATACAGAAGAAGGTGATACTTTTAAAGAAATTTGTAAAAACTTTTAATATTTCACATACAGTCAACATAATGAAGCATACTTGGAACAGAATTTGAGAAAAGTATGAATGTTGTTTCTCCCAGCTTAATTTCTGATTTTGAAGGGTTTGAAGAACCTGAGGATATCATGCAGCATGGAACTGAAGAAATTATCTAAATTGCTGATGACTTAAATGTTCAGGCTTCTACAGGTGACATAACAGATCTGCTTGAAGCACACAATGACCAACTTACTAATGAAGAGTTACTCAGAATGGTAACTTGTGAAGTAAGTGCATAAAGCAAGAAGAAGAAATTCCTGCACCCAACTTTATGCTCAAAAGAGGCCTTTGAACACCTTGAAAAATCCTTTAAAATTTTTGCCTCCCAAGATCCAAATGACAAGCGAAACAGAAAAGTAACAGCAGATTTGAAAAATTCTTCTGCTTGTTATCGGCAAATTAATGAATAAAAGAAAAAGCAGTTTCGCAAAAAGACAACTCTGGAAGCATTCCTGAAGGAAAAAAAAAACCCATCTGCTGAAAATCAAAGTGACCAAAATTGAATGTTACACTTTTAGCAAAGAAATGTTTGGTTTTTCTCCAGGATTTTTTGTTTAAATGTGCATTTTGTTTTGATGAAATGTTAATTCTAATAATATGCTTGTGTTTCCTTTGTTTATCTGGCAAAAAGTTATGATAAAAATTTTTTGGCTGGAACCAAAGTCATCATTTTTATAACATTTCTATGGGAAAATAACTCCTGCTTTACGAGTTCTCAATTAACAAGTGATAATTTGGAGCGAATTAGCTTGTAAAGTCAAGAACTACCTGTACTAATTTCTCAAATTTATTGTGAACTGTGTTTGAAGTCAGTTTTAAAATAAAAGGGGTGAGTAATTTTTAATCTTGGCAACAGTGGTGAATTATCCATCCATCATCCAACCTGCTATATCCTAACACAGGGTCACGGGGGTCTGCTGGAGCCAATCCCAGCCAATACAGGGCGCAAGGCAGTAACAATCCCCAAGCAGGGCACACCCACACACCAAGCACACACTAGGGACAATTTAGGATCGTCAAAAGCACTCTAACCGGCATGTCTTTGGACTGTGGGAGGAAACTGGAGCAGCCAGAGGAAACCCTCACAGACACAGGGAGAACATGCAAACACCACACAGGGAGGACCCGGGAAGCGAACCCAGGTCTCCTTACTGCGAGTCAGCAACGCTACCACCGTGCCGCCCACACGGTGAATTATATTTTACCTAATCATCTATACTGAATATATTCTATATTTTTAATACTATTTCTGACAAGTGAGTTACCTATCTACGCAGCAGTTTGTTTCACATAAGACTAAGAATTGTAGTTTAGTGACTTTTTCCTCTACCACCTACCTTTTTAAGCAATAACCGTGATCCTGGTTATGCTGTATAGAGGATTCTGTATAGCTGACATCTACCTGTTTAAGTATGTGTCAAAACTGCTATGATGCAACCTGAGCTAAACTGATCTGTATTGTATGCTTGGTGCATTCCAGGCCCAAGAATCTTGCAAGCCTTAGTGAGTGTTTCCTGATACATTGTTAGTTAATCTTGGTAGTGTCTACCTCAGACATTATTTTAATGTAACGCTGACACATGTCCTTCAGACTGGTTACAGGATTTTGTAAATATCTTATAAAAATAATACTTTTAATAAATACAGTGTCTGCAATTTCGCTATTTCGTATTGGACTATACAAAAACGTAATACATGTTAGCTCTCTGCTCCCTATTAAACCATTTGGTGTGTTTCCTTTTCTTGTTACTGCTTACCTTCAAGCATGCCTGCTCTAATGCAATTTCTAAATGAAATACCATTGTCTAGGACATTTTATTTGGTTCAGTTCAATTTATTTTTGTATTAATGAATTATCATTTGAAATATTTACAACATGACTTACTGCCATTTCTGTACTGTGCAAAACACATCAAGTAAATTTGAATGTGTGAGATAAGACTGGTGCTTCTTCAGGTGCATAAATCAATAATAGTTTTTATATCTATATAAGTTAAGATTTTTTCTTTTGACCTCTGTAAGTAGGGGTCTCAAATTGTTGCCTCCCTTTATTGTGTCATGAAAGAAAGGCACTTCTGACTAAAATTACATTTAAACATTAAGTCAGCACAGTTGATTGCTTCAAATTGACATCAATGATTGATCCTTTAAACTGATATTATTTTTTTTACTACTTACTATTTTACTGATCCCTTTATCCAAGGCAACTTGCAACATTTGAGATACAGTTGATTACTTTTCTTATGTTTTTCCAATTGGAGCACATGCAGGTGAAATGATTTTCTCATGGTCATGCAGTGTCAGTAGTGGGAATTGAACACACAGCCTCAGGATTTGAGGTCCAAAGCATTAACTGCTACACCAAACTGCCTCCTTATACATACATATCTCTCTTCATCATTACCTTTAATTGGTAATTTTTGTGTTGACTAAGGTGATGGGGGAAGTATTACACAAGAGTGTTAATGTGGGTGTTTGATCGGTGGTATATACTTTAAATTCCAAATACAAAATTAAAACATTTCCAGAGTGTAATGTCTTTTGAAATGCATGAATAAGTGGCAAGTACTGTTTTTTCTGATCTAACCTGCTAACACATTGTATTGTCAGTAATGGTCTATGTTTCTAATCATTGACATGCAGCTGTTGTTTTTTTGATGATGACTGATGGCATTGATACACCCCCTTCCATAGCAATTGGTAACTGTTCCATAGCTCTACAAGTTTAGTGTTTAGCTTGGTTGTAAAACCGTTAGATGCAAACAAATAAGTAACTTATGTTTCATTCACGCACCTATAGCAGCAGTGGATCCAAAGCATGAAACTGTCTTAGAAGAAAAGTAGCAATTTATTGCAGAGCACAATCAAGCCACAAAATTGTAGATATTGTTCAATGTTAACAAAAATAAAAAATATGCTAGTCAGAGAAATTTTATATAGCATTTCGAATTTTGAGCCAGTTGTGAAAGTAGCTTGCCATAGATGAATGAAGAAGGTACTGTGAATACAGATACAACAGATATAATAGGAACTGTTGACCCAGTGCATTTTTTGTTATGGGGGTAATAAGTGTAAATAAAAGCTTGATGTGAAACAATGAAGCACCAGAACCTGGCGTTAGCTTGTGTGGTAGTAGCTTTGGTCATTTAGTTTAAATTCAGGATACACTTGGAAAGGTGCAATAATACAATCATTTCTATTGGTGACTCTAGAAAATACAGTGATCCCCCGTTCCAGATTCATCAGCGATAGGTGTAAATCCTCGGTATATAGAAAGACCATATAAATAAACATTTTTTTTTTATAGTTTATGCCTTAAAGTACCCCTCACACACGCTTTAAACACATGTAAACCAAAATCTTGGTAGGTAAACGAGGCTTGATCTTCTCAGAAGACAATTTGACATCCTGTGAGAGACATTTTAACGTCATGCTAGACAAGGCAGTGAGACAGAAGGACAGCTGCTATACAGGCTTTTAAATGATCAACAAGCAGAACAGGCAGCAAGACAGCAGATGATCCGTCCACTTCTGCTTAGTGTGCGTTCAGGCCTCACACACAACTCCCCCATCCCCCTCCCCCCTTCAGAACGCTAGCGGCAGAGACGCGAAGTGGCAAAAGGACAGCTGCTGTACAGGCTTTTAAGTGATTGACGTAAAGCGCGACAAGCACAACACGCAGCTGGCCAGCAGCAAGACACCAGCTGAACCAATTGCATCTCTTTAGCGTGCGTTCAGACCCCCCCTTCACAACGCAAGTAGCATTATAAGTCCCGCGAGAAAGAGATTTAACCACACCTGGGGCAGGAAATAAAGGACAAATATTGTTTTTACAAAAGTTTTAAAGTAAAAAATGAAAATAATGCATATGTAACAATTCCCATGAAAATAACAATCTCTTTAAATTGTTTATCTGGTAAACCAAACCCAGGGGTGGGCGAGCGAAGCCCTCTAGTAATAATAATAATATTAATAAATCAGCAATGTAGCGGGGGCGCGATAGCTGAACTCCAATACAGCGGGGGATCACTGTAGTTATATCACACACCCCATCATCACCCTTTTTGTTGAATTTGTTGATCTTTAATATGTATAGCTGGTTTCCCAGAGCGTATCATCATAAGATACTTTATAATATCTTATGAGTAAAGCAGCAGTTTGTCAAAATTCTCAAAGGCATTGATAAAGTAGATTCAGTAGAAATCTTCAACTTAACAGTGAATCACATACTTCAGGACATCAGTGGAAATTGAAGGGAAGGGCATTTAGCACTGAAGTCAGAAAGCACTTCTTTATGCAAAGTGTTATGGGTATCTGGAACAAACTACTGAGCCATGAATTTGAAGTAGAAACCTTGGCAGTCTTTAAGACAGGGATGCAACACATACAGCTCTGGTTTGGTCGTCCTACAGTCTGAGTTAAATATGGGGGGAAAAAAATTCACTTTGTAAGAATTTTTTTCTGCTTTATCTGGTAGATGTCCTTTCTGGCATTCCTTGGTGCATTTTTAGTGTCGCAAAGTAACGACATTTCAGTTTGAAAAATGCTATAAATGTCTATCAAAGAAATGAAAGGTGGATTCTAAATGTTGAGTATTGAGGATCAATTGACAACAGCATATTTTTTTCTGGAAAATAAACCTCAAATCTTTTGCTTAATTTACACAGCAAGTGGCTGTTCCCAAAAAGTGTAATATTTGAAGGCACAAATAAAAAATACTGCAAGTATACAGGACACCTACAGATAGACAAGTTCAGCGAGTTACTGTAATTGCAGCTCTTAAAGCAGCAGTCTGTTTTCACTCATAGTCACGAGACAATGGTGGCATATTAAGGTAAGCTAACATTACAGCCAATGAAACAGCTTTAGCATCAATGCGATATTCTGAAGCGATCTTCATTAAAGCATGCATGTTGAGGGCAGCTGAACTGGTTTGTATTGACAGACGACAGGAATTTGGTAATAATACTATAAGTTTGTCGAGAAAAACAGTAGCAGACAGCAATAGACTTAACACAAGATTTGGGCCAGCAATTTAAAGTAGGGCTGGGAATAGATTTAAAAAAATAATTAAATAAATAATAATTTATCGCATCTTACATTAAAACATAAATATAAAATTAATTCATTAAACATGAAATAAATACACAATGAATCACAAATTTAATATAGAATTGACATAAAGGATTTTAAAAAAAAATTAATGGCATAGTTTAAACTGAAACAATGACCTTAAACCTAAATTTTTAACAAAATACCACTTGAACAAGTACAACCTGAATTTGAACGCCTTCCTAAAGGGTAGGTTGAAAAGAAGGCAACACGAAAACAAGGCCAATGTATTAATTATCAAATTGATATAGCATATAAAATACAAATGTGTCAAAGTAAAAATTAAACAGTCAAAATGACTGTTGACTTTGAGTGCACCACTGAAAACTGATTTAATTGAAAGAATATGCATCCCTTAAATGGACATACATTAATGCTTGTGTTTATACTCCATAAGTACTATCCTCTACTGTTCATCACCATCAACAACTTGACAGTTATACACAATTGGCTTTCAACTGGTGTGCTGTTGAAATAACAGTGTAGTGCCCCTGGGTCCAGATCTGAGAAAGAGACACTCCTTAGGTGGTTGAGACCTGTCTGAGAGGACGGAACTACTTGGAGAGGACAACATAAAAGCAGCTCTGTGGTCACCATCTTGCAAACAGTTTAATACGTGTATGTATTTAATGCTTTTGTGGTGTGCCACCACAGAAAAACAGTTGGGAAACACTTCTGTACCTACATTTCTGCACCTGGCACGCTCAAAAAGATCTCTGTAGCTGCTGTCTCACTTAAAAACTGACACCGGGCATTACTTGGATGGTTATGTTGCATTCTTTGCATAAATTAGCAAAGATACTGCAAACTTAAATCATTGGTAGGGATAATCGTTACTTCTATTTTGTAGAATTTTGTCATTATATTAGGGCAGTCAACACTGTAAGTTGGCTGGCAGACTGGCAAGTTAAATACAGAGGTACTAGGGACTTATTTTGGTTTAGTGTCCTCCCTGCGTGGAGTTTGCATGTTCTCCCCGTGTCTGCGTGGGTTTCCTCCGGGCGCTCCGGTTTCCTCCCACAGTCCAAAGACATGCAGGTTAGGTGGACTGGCGATTCTAAATTGGCCCTAGTGTGTGCTTGGTGTGTGGGTGTGTTTGTGTGTGTCCTGCGGTGGGTTGGCACCCTGCCCGGGATTGTTTCCTGCCTTGTGCCCTGTGTTGGCTGGGATTGGCTCCAGCAGACCCCCGTGACCCTGTGTTCGGATTCAGCGGGTTGGAAAATGGATGGATGGATGGATGGATGTCTCTCAAAGATAACTTATTTAGCACCTGTGTGATATGACATTAATACTTTTTACAGAAACATGAAATGGAAAAAAAAGTGATGGCATAATTTTTACCTTCACAACTTTTCTTTATTGCACCAAGGCTGCCGTAACCCCCACCCCTTTTCCTCCCAATCCAATGCACCTATGTAAGTATGTATAAATCAATAAAATGAACACCAGAACACCATTGTAAAAATATGAAATGTTAAATCTGTAAATGAAAATTTTATTTCATTGAATTTTTAAAGGTAGTATAGAAGTGCGGTAGTGGATGTGTATGTAATTAGATACACGCTTAACCTATTTGTGTTATTGTTTAGTAATGTTAAAAAAACAAATTCCACCTTGCCCAAAGCACAGTATTTTTTAACATGTTAAAGAGGCCACATTAATCACAAAACTTAACACATTAACTTTCCCAGACCCAATTAAAAGAAAAAATAAAAGCATTTGTTTTTCCATTGAAGTACATGAGAGCTTTGATGTTCCTGGTGTGCCTCATCTTGCAGTTTTTGTCAGAGATGTTGATGAGTGTTGTTGATACATTTTCAGTTATTTGGATCCTTAAGAGTGGATTGGGCTTACTCTATTAGTCTGGCCTCTGATGGTGCACTGTCAATGTGTTTGGGTAAAAAGCCGGGGTGTTTGCCAAATTCCAAGGAAAAAGTCAAATCAAGCCTTTGTAAAGATATGTGCACATTTCAGTGTATTGTAAATGAAGATTTTATTTTTTCTTTTAATTGTCCAAATTATGTGTTAAGTCCCTAACTGTCTTCTATTTTTTTCAACAAACTTACATTGGCAAAAGCCAGTTCAGGACACTGTTTAAAAGCAGTTTTGGGGTAACAGACAAGATACCAGTTAGTATCTGTTAGTTAGTTCTGCACCAAGTGATCACCTTTACATCCTTACCTTTTTAATCTGGTTATGGATGTGTTGAGTCATGGTATAAAAGTCCTGGTGCATACTTTTTTTTGTTTTGTTTGCTGATGAAATTGTGTTCCACATGTGAAATTTTTTGAACTGTGTGTCCCTGACCCCCAATTTTCTAACTTGCATGTTTGACCTAGTATTACAGAAATACACAAAATAGTATTAATACGCTAATAGAAAGCATCAAATTTTTAAGTCAGTTTTTTTACATTTGGTTTGCAGGAAATAGCTTGACAATTTTTTATTTTTTTTTAAGAGAGGAATGAACATTGCCTAACATTATAATGGCTATATATAAATCATGCAACGTAAGAGCTTTGTCGTATTAAAAGCCAAATACAAAGGCACACTTCTGACTAAAACTGTCAGATTCATATTTGAATTTCAGAGTTTGTTTACTGGTTGATATTCAAAATTTACTTAAACTAATTTCCCTATTTATAGTCATGTGTTTCAGGGGGATGGCAGGGTTTTTCAGTGGTTATTTCTTCTGAATACATCATATTCAACAACCGTCTGTTTTAATTTTTTTAGTTGAATTGATTTTATTTTATTTATTCTGTGATTCTGTTCTGTTTATATCAGTGAATAACACCCTATATATAAAGGATAGTCTTTGAATAGAGAGAAATCCCTTTGAGGCTTAGGTATATCCTTTCAAGTAACAGGAGCAGTTGATGGCTCTTTTAAATTTCTTGCAGAGGTCAATGTGGTGATATGATCAAACGGGAAGTGTAAGATATATACTTTGCACTATGGATTCCTTTCTACCCATTGCACAGTTTACTATGATGATTTATGTGTTAAAGAACACTTGCTGTTTTCTGCTCCATTCTTTGCATGTCCTGCAAGTGCATTTTTCATCCCACTCATCTCCTACTGTTTCCAGATTTTTTGAAACTTCTGTAAGAAGTGTGAATCTGGCATGAGCTGCAGCAAAAAGTATGTCAAGAAATGACAACAGACATTATGAGCTTTAGTTACTCACTCTCCTGACTATTAGTCAGTTGTGGAAGTTTATTTTTAATACATGTGCATACGATTCCAAAACTAGTTTAGTGTTTAATATTGAGAGGTATTCTCTTTTAGAACCCTTGAGAACTTTTTTTCATTGTAATTCTTTTATTGCAAGAATTGCTTTCCTGGCTACTAGAGGTACTGTATATCAATTGTGAATTTTCTGGTTAATTCTGATCTGATTCTTTGACAGATAATTAGGTAATTATGAATCTGATTGCATGTGTTACAGTTTTACTACATTTGAGTGTAACATGGATCAACTCAGAATTTAAATCTTTGTACAATTCTAAAATTATAAACAAATTGTAAATTTCAGTTTTCCATCCACTTGTTTTCTTACCTACTTAGTCCAATTCGTGCTCATTTATTTCCAAAGATGATCTTGGTACCTTTCAGCACCCAGCTGGTGCCATTGCAAAATACTTGCTCCCAATGCATTGCTACTTTTTTGAAGTTTGTAGAGATTTATTTATTCAAGTATTATTTGAAATTATTTTTTGACTAGCACAAAGTTATTCAGTTTGCAGAGTCCACTTCTGGTTGTGGTCAGAAGATAGCTTGCTTCATCTTGAAACAGCATACTATAAGAGTCGGCTCAGGCCACCTTCTGGAATTCAGCAATTCTGGAAGCTTTTATGCTCAGTTTGATTGCTTTGGATTAAATCTTGCTGCATTTGCATCTTTAGCTTTTTGCTTTACAGTACTCTTTTTCAAAGCAAATAATTTTCCACAAGAATTTGTCCTTCTCAAAGCTTTGCAAAGAATATGCATAGCTTTGCTTATTAAAATATCAAAGTTTATCAGGTGTAATATATTTAAAGTAAACATAAATAATTAAAATGTTCCGTCTTAAAATACGTAATGGGGGAGGAGGGGCACATTCTGTAATAATTAAAATTTGATTTAAAGAACATTTCTGTAGAAAAGTCCACTACCACCACAAGAAGTTATTATTTGTGTGTGTGTGTGTGTGTGTGTGTGTGTATGTATGTATGTGTATATATATATATATATATATATATATATATATATATATATATATATATATATATATATATATATATATATATATATATATATATATATAATAGATAGATAGATAGTTAGTTGCTACTTTCTTTGTCATTATTTGCCGGCGTTTCGTTTGGGAGGTTTTAATGATATATGCTAAATCCAGTGTTTACCTGGTTGATGGCAGTCTGTTTCTCTGGGTGGAAGCTTATCGATGGTACAGACTGACAAGTTGCTTCATTGGAGTGTGTTTGCCTGGATTTTCTTGTTTTTCATGCTTCATCCAGTGATATCAGTGACATCCATTTACAGTTATGCAGCAGCAGAGCTTTTTCAAATTTGGTGTCATCTGTCTGAAACACTTTCGGCATTGTGCCATGGCTGGGATATTCTCCGTCTTTCTCATCGGAAATACATTCATTCGTAATAATGATTTTCTTCCTACTTTTAAATCTCACCTTAAAACACGTCTTTTTAAGTTGGCTTGTTTAATATAAATTTTAGTTGATAAATTTAAATTTAATTTTATTATTGTATTTATTTTGGTTTTATTGTACTGTAATTTTTTTACTGTGACTGTTATTAATGTGTTCTGTAAGGTGTCCTTATGTGCCTTGAAAGGCACCTATAAATAATTAAATTATTAAACGGGGGGAAAAGAGAAGAACATTCCTGTAGCATACAGAACGCTTCACACTTGTAATTCCACCAAAGAGTATTTAAACATCAACCAATTGCATAACCTTCCAGTGTTCAGAAGCATAGAAAGAAATATGCTAAAATTTGAATGTGTTATTTTAACTGGGTGTAATTTGATTTTAGTTTCGAAGTTCTTTGTAAACATCTACATGTTTCAAATTCTTCATACAAAACATGTGCCAAATGTTTTGGGCTTTAACACCTTTAGCTGATTCAAAGATGCACTTAAACCTTAACATGTAGTCAGTATGTCTGTGACTTAATTCGCATGCTTGTTATGTAGCCAGAATAGATTTGAAATATCAGGTAAACAAGTTATCCATGCCCATGAGAAAGGAGGCTAATATCTCCCTCATTCCTGCCACAAACATAAAACTAAAGCTGTTTTACCTTGTAATCTTGTTATGAAACTGGTTGCTGCTAAATTAATTGATAACAATAAAAAAATTGTCCGAGTACATGATACACATTATTGTGACATCAAGAGCTACACTTAAATTTGTACTGTTGTCTTTTTTCCTCCAGCCATTAATAAATGGACAAAACAGAGATGCAAATGTTTCTGACTAAAGTAGTCAAATTTGCATAACTTTATTGCATCTTTTGCACTGTTCACCCATCTGATTAGAAATTTACAGGACAACATACTGCACAGTTTTGTAGTGATGGAGCAGTTACTAAAAATATATCAAATGCATGGGTGTATGTAAATCTGCTTCACATGGGTGGACATTCCCATCTATTGTTAACATTTATTTATTAATGAAAAGTTGGGCCCGCCTTTTATTGCCTAGTTTAGTTTGGCAGCAGAATTACACATTGTACATTGTACTAACTATACTGAAGTGGGTCTTTTTTTAAAAAGGTCAGAGCTCTGAATGTGCTGTACTGCAGAATAAATCCTATGGTCTTTTTTGTATTTTAGACCAGGTTGTTGATGCCACACCATTCTTTCAGGTTCTGAACTTCTTCCCTATATGCAGCTTCATTGTTGTTCTAATCAACTACATACATATGCAATCTAGATGCTGCAAAACTTCATTGGCTGGTAGAGCAGTTCCTTCCTGATGCATCAAGACCCCATCACCCGCGTTCAAGAATATATACCTGTGCTCCACAACTGAGAGTGAAAGATCATGCATGGCATTATAGCACCTTTCGTGTGCACTCTGAGGGTCCAGAAATGGTATAAGGCACCATTGTCTGAGCGGGTAGCCACTATCACCTGGTACATGCAATGATATAATTGCTGTTACGATGAAAAGTAAAGGCCATATGGAACACTGAGGGTTCAGCAAGTTACCTTACAAAAGGTGAGCCACCATGTACAGCACCTTCATGTTTACCCAGGCCACTATGACACGGTGTCTGCCAGTTACATCTCTGATTATCTTTGCATTAATGGAATGTCACTGCTTACAGGTTACAAGCTGCTCTGTTCTCATTAGGTGCCCTTATTGCAGTATGAGTGCAGTCAGTTGCTCCAATTATGTTAGGAGAACTGGACACTGCTGTAAATTTTTTTTTTTTTGTGATATGTACTATATACCCACACCATACAAAAACTGACTTTAGGTGAAAATGATTATTCAGTATAGTGATGGTTCAATCCTTTTTTTTTTTTTTTTTTTAAGGTTGATACCAATCACCGATTTCATGTCATTTAGATTCAGATACTGATTTTTCCCCCCTCCTCTTATCCCTTCAAAACATTTTTACACTAAGCTCCTGCATAACCAGACACACACAATTCTTATGTCCTATATTAAACTGTATTTTTTATAAGTAACCTATAGACCACAGATGTTAACTGTTAATTTTTTTATTAACAAAATTAAAATATGTAGGCTTATTGTTCTTTGACCTTAAAAATACTAAAATGAATAAAATGTTCTTAAAATGCGTACTAAAATATGTAAAAAAAGTATCAATATTATGTATAACGTAAAAGAAAATAAAATGCTTCTTTCTCATAATTACAAGCTGTCTTGCACAATCATTTAATATTTATTGGCAATTAAATTCTGCTTAAATGTAAATATATATGTACTTAGAGGTTTTAAGCATTTTTAGTCATTAATTGCACTACAGCTTTATTGCTATTAAAATTAAGATTTTTTTACTTCAGTGTTACAGGTAGACATTTGTAATTCTTGAGGTGTTATTATAAATGCGGTTTACCATTTTAATTATGTAGTAATTGTTTCTTACCTAAACACAGTAGAAAATTTTAGAAGCCACAAATGTATCAAATGTTTGTAAATTGTTTATCAAGAAGACACAAGACTAAAATGCTTGACATGTTTATAAGAAAGACATATTTTGCTGTTAAGCTAACAAGCTGTGTTGTTTACTAAGCAGCAATTTCAAATTTGTCACCGCACTTAAAACAAGCTTGTTGTCCAGATTAAAACTATATGCATTTTAATTAAAGGACAATGTAAATAAAGGTCTGTCTGTCTGTCTATATATAATAAAAAGGTCTGAATTAGTTAAGATAGCTTTTCTTGCTGTTTGCCTAATACACAGGACGACTTCTCGGATTCCTTCTTCTAAATTTTTTACTCCACTTTCTTTAACGTAAAAGCTGATATTCCAATCACCGCTCACTCTCTTGTAAAACAAGCCTCAGCTTGCTGCTCTTTGTTTACACTGCAGGAAGCCTGCTGCAAAAAAAAAAAAAAAAAAAAAGATGCCATGGCTCAACTGCCATAATAGTTCTCATAAAGGAGCAATGCAGCTAAATTGCCATAAAGCTTAGAAAAGCAGGGGCAGAAAAGGTTTTTTTTTATGATTGGCCAATTTACCATTCTAGTTATTAAATCCTTTTTGTTTTCAGTGAAAATCGGACAATTTAGATCAGGGGCCAGTTGACTGGAGCATCCCTAAGTTCAGTACTGCATCATATTTTCTGGTTTTCCTTCCACATGCTGGTGATGTGCAGTTGATGTTATTTAGCTACCTTAAATTGTCCCAAAGTGATTGAGGGTGTATACCATAGTTGGCCCTATAATGTGCTGGTGATCAGTTGAGGACCTTTTTACTGCTTGGTACCCAGTACTACCAAGTTAGACTCTAGCCCTCTGCAACCCTGAATCACCTAAGTGATGAAAATGTTATATTAACATAAAATAAATGTCTTTCTGGTCATCCCTTTAAAAAGTTGATCAAATAGGTTTTTTTTTTTTACCAATCATAACTTGCAACAAATTCTAATTGAAAGGAAAATTTTTGTGTAATTATGAAATCTTTTTTAAAATAAATTTGTTTTATTACTTTCAAAGTGCTGCAGTAATTTTTATCAAGTTCAGTTACTGTTTTATAAAGTTTTTTTTTTTTTAAGATTGCTAATGATTTGTACAAGATTTATAAAACTGTAGTAGTTGAAATAAGTAGTATTTTAATGTGTGAAATGAACTCATACAGAAAGTTAATGATGATTTTTCTGTTATTTCAAGTATGCAGACCCAGTGGCTGACCTTCTAGATCAATGGGGTGTTTTTAGAGCTAGACTCTTCAGAGAATCCTGTGTTTTCCACAGAGGAAATTATGTCAAAGATCTTAGTCGATTAGGAAGAGAACTTAGCAAAGTTATTATAGTGGACAATTCTCCTGCATCCTACATCTTCCATCCTGAAAATGCAGTGAGTATTTTTCTTCTAATCTTTTTTTTTTTTATCTTTAAATTTATTTCCATAGGTAGTCTCAAAGTGATTTTGCAACTAGCTTTTGTGGCAGTGCTTATCAGTATTTTTTCACAACAAGTTTGTCTTTTTGTTATTAAAATTGCTTAAACTCAGAGAAGACATGGTACTGCTGTTAAGTTTAGTTCTTGTAAGGAATGTTTTAATGAAAAGGTGAACTTCTTCGCATGTTTAGAGTGTTTTACTCTTACATGGCTGAGGAAAGGTCAAAGTGATAACCTTGCAAAGTACCACATAATTCGAGCAACATTCAGTAACGTTGTTACATAAAAGCTAAATAAATTAACTTTTATTAAATGTGGTTTCATTTAAAACTATAATGTATGCATTTAGAAAAAAAAGTGAATTGTTTATGTAGTACTGCTATATTTAAATAAATAGTACTGTTTGTCAGATGTTTTAAAATACTATAAATAGTATTTATAATGTTTAGTTTTAAACAGCTAAAAAGATTAGTCCACTTAATTGCAAATATGACTTCAAATAGGCTATGTTCATGTATAAACATATGTGAAAATTTTGTATTGAAATGTGAGCTTCTCCATTTAGAAATAAAGACATCTTTAAATATATAATGTATATTAAGATACAAGACCCACATGAGATGGTAAAGGTTTAAATGTTTATGTAAAGAGTCATTGTGTATAATATTGATGTCGTTAAAAATTTGTCTTTCACTTTTGCTCTTAGGTTCCTGTTCAGTCCTGGTTTGATGACATGACAGATACAGAACTTCTAGATCTGATCCCTTTTTTTGAAGGGCTAAGTAAAGAAGAAGATGTTTACAGTGTGCTTCAAAATTTGAGAGGCAGGTAGCAGAGTCTGTGCCCTGTCATTTCTGATTACCCTGCCATTTGGGGTCCATGACTCCATGACCACAGTTGGGAAGGCCTCTGGAATCTATCCTTCCGTCAGGTAATAGCCCTGAACCTTTCTGTCAGGAAACCTGGAAATCAACTCAAGTCTCAAGTATTTGGTGCTTCTTACGAAGTCTAAGCATGAAGGGTGGTTGTTGGCTTTTGTACCTATAAGCTGAACTCCTATGGTTCTTCCAATTAAAACCAAGGTAAACATATGTTTGCGGCTGGTTCAGCTTTCAAGAGAAAAATCAGCTGGAAATTAAACCTGAATGGAGAAAGCATTTGATAAATGCTTAAGAGTTATTTGTTGGGGAAACACTCTTTTACATCATTGTGATATGGACAAAATTACTATCATGTTACCAACTTTCTATTTACCAAAAAGGAAAAAAATATATATATGTTTTGGTTGTTCTCTGATTAGAGATTTTTTTTTTTTTTTTTTTTTTTTGCCTCCTTGTTCCCTTTTAATCCCATGCTGTTACTATGCAGGCTGTCTCTCCTTGATCTAATTAGTTTACCAGACTTTTTTTCTTCACTCTGAATGAAGTGCCTTTTTTGAATGTTATTGATTTTAATGAAAAAAGTTACATTTTCTACACAGCATATTTCCAGAGAACTTATCTTTTAAAGACTATATGATTTAAAAATAAATGAGGAGAATAGAGTCTTTATAAAGCACTGTTATTTATGATAAAGAATCTTTTGTAACTATGGACTCTGGGTATATGTCCACAAAATACTCTGAAATTGTGTTTCTTTAAATTGGCTTGTGACGTTATTTTAAAGTGATAATTTTAAAAATATGCAGTTGTTTGTTACTATATCCTTATTTTGTTTATTCAGGAACACATTTGCAATTGTGTGTTGTGAAACACTTAATGTTTGCAAAATGAGTGCCAATAACTTTGCGTTAAAGTGCTAATAATCTTTAATCTCTAATACCCAAAAAAGTATTATACTAAAAGTGCCACTTGGTTGCCATGTTAGAAATTGTTATTCAGAAATGCAACATTACCTTTAGATATGTTTAATTAAGTATTAAAAAGCCCCTTTATTTAAAATCATATGAACATCATACCTTTCAGATGGGCAACAACAGTTTTAGTTAGGGCCACAGTATTAGTGCACAATTGCAAATGTATCCTTATAATGTTTTGGTAATTTTAAGTATTCTTTTTATGTTGTGGATTTATTTTACTGTTTTAAAAATGATTCTCCCAGCTGGTGTAGTTGATACAGATTTTTCAAAGTCCATAGTTTTATTGCCCAACTCCTCTTTTTTTTTTTTTTTTTTTTTTTTTGACTGAAAAAATCACTTAGTGGAGCTGACCGCCGGCAGATTAAACTGTTCCTCACCACTGTGCCTACGCCTGGACAACATACCATCACTGAATGCTGCAAATTTGAGCAATAACTATGAGGGGGCATACTGGTTGACTGCACTCCTGCTACTGGAATGTTTTTCAGTCATCTTTTATTTACAAATGTAATTTTAAATTATTTTCAGACTAATTGTTGTGACAGGTGTATCCTCTGCAGTGGTTCAGTAAAGCTCTGCTACGAGCAGTTTTTCCATCTTGTAAGATGTTTTAAAGCCATATAATGTTTAAGAAAAAGGTACAGAAAGTGTCTAAAAAATATTAAATGCATTAATCTGTTCCAGGCAGGGTATCTTCTATGTCTGAATAGTATGGGGTCTATAGTTTGGTTCTTTGTTCTTCCATGTATTAATTATTTAAACCAAGAAATGATCTGTATGATGCAACTTCATAAGCAAGCTTCTCTTATATACTTAAGAAATGACTCGTACATCTCTGATATATAGTTTACTTAGAGTTCTAAATTTGATATTGCAGGATTATATATGTTGCATTACTTTTTCAGACAGTGAACTAAAATAGTGAAAATTAGTGTTGTATGCAGTTCTGTTTCACCCCTGGGGGATTATTAGCATATTCAAAATCTTGCTGCAGGGCAAATTTTAATATGTGGTTTTATCTAAACGAGGTCAGCGAAAATCAATATCATTAAATTTGAACAGTATATATAAGAGATGTTCTGATTTCCTAGTCTACACTTTGCAGATTATTAAGTGCTACTTTTTTTTTAATCATACCCTTGAATCAATAATTATGCCCTTTAAACCGAAAGCTGCAGTTAAGATGAAAAATTAAATGATTTGAAGTTACTGTTGCTAAATATTGCCAGCTTCAGAAAAACAGCAAAAACTGTATCTTGGTGAATGAGATGTTAATAATGTATGCCAAAAAAGATATGACACTGTCTTTCACAAACACAAGAATATTACACTTAATTTTGGAGGACCATTTTAAGTAATTTAGAGCCTGTGTGTGGCGGGTGGGGTTAGGGGGTGTGGGTGTGTATGTACATATGTACGTACATACGTACGTTAAACAATTGACACAGTATTGGTGGCCTGTAGGAGAGCTTTACTGGTTCTCTCATTTGCAGCATATTTTCAGTGAAGTGTTACACAGTTTTTGTGGCATATATCCTTCAGACGACATGCGATTATTAAAGCACCTTTCTTAAAAACAAATTTTTGTAAGGGTTTTTTATGTCTAATTTTACTGTAGTTCATATTGCTGAAATAAAAACTAATCAAAACATTTGAAATGTAAATGTACAGTATTTACTGAAATTGATTTTAGAGTACTTCTATTGAGAATGTTCTTCCTTTTGATTTTATAATTTTCTTATTCCAGTTTAAAAAATGTAATTGTGTTCTTAAAATATTAAACTTTTTCTGTGAAAAGGTTGAACACATTAATGTTTCAGTCAGAAAAGGTATACTTTCCTTTAAAGCTTTCAGAGGTATCACCTTTAAAAAGACATTTTTTAATTCATAGCATTGCAGGCTGTTGCTTCTTATTTTAAGCTCTTTAATGACTTCATCTTCCCATACAGACATACCCACATACATTTGATAAAAAAAAACACTACAGGTGCAGGTTTGCCAGATATTTTTAAAATAATACCTATTTACATATTACAAAGCAAGACCTCTCTAATACTACATATTAATAAACATTTAAAAGTTTGTTTTTTGTTTTAATACTATGAATCCTCCTAGCCTTTCCTCTTTCTGTGGATGAGCATGTTCAGTGTCTTTGTGACAAACACCAGAAACTATTTTCAATGGTTTTAGAATGACATCTAGTGGCCGCATTTAAACACACACTGCAATTAATGCAAAACTAATTGGAATTTCCAACACTTACTGCTCTACCAAAAAAACAAAACAAACACAATGTACATTAACACGGCTGCTCAGAGCCAGTTACAGGCCCTCCACTCCCTCCGTCCTGATTCTTAAATATTAAGTAAGCAAAAGTAGCATTTGCCATCATCTTAAATTTAAGACAGTTGAGAAGGAACCATTGAGTCTGTAAGATTTACTACAAGCAATATTTTGTTTACCAATGTAAAGAAACTGAGTAATCACCTTGTTGAAATTTATGAGAACTTTTTTTTTTTTTTACATTCCATTAATGCAAACAGATGAATATTAATAACAATACTGAAGCAATTGCACTCATTGCCAAGAAAAAGTAGGATGGCGTCAGCTTTTGAGCAAGTTATTTGAGAGAAATAATAGAAGGTGCACAGGTCCAGTTTACAAAGAGAAATGGCCAGAGGCTAAAGAGAAATATTAACGATAGTGTAGTAGACAACCTTGTCTACAGCTCTGTACATTTAAGAGTTGGCAAATATCAGAATTAGCGACAGGGATTACTAATGTGTCTCAAACCCCATTAAAATTAATACTCGTCATGGAGAGTTCCTTTTCATTTGGTCAAACGCCTTTTAAATATCTATTGAGAGAAGGGCAGCCAGAAACATTAAAATTGGAGCCTTCTAAGTTATTTGAAGATGGCAAGTGATGTCTACAGGTAAGAAGTTGTGTTATAAGCTTGATGCTGGGTGTCCTCAATACCTTTGAGTGATAATTTAAGATTAGGAGGCATCCTTAGTTTATTTTTTATAAAAATTTTAGTCATAGCCTTCTTAATGGAATTCACCATCATAAAAATGGTTAAAATAACTTCTTCCAAAAGGCCGTCAGTGTCTGACTGTCATCCTATGCTGATTGAGTTAAAAGGTCTCTTTAAATTCTTTGAAGTATCTTTTTCAGTAAGCTCAGAAAGAGTCCGATCCTCTAGAAAAGAATTAATAAAGGTAAGGGAAGGAGTTGAATTTTTTGAAATAAAGCTCTGAAAAGATTTCAAAGAAGTGTGTATTAATTTCTGTTGAATTACTGGTTTTAAATTCAGATTTATTTTTGATCCTGTGAGCAATCTTCTTATTTTTGGTTGGTGCACATGGTATCTTACTCCTATATGATGGACCTGAAATTTAGTAGAAGCACAGAATTCAATTTCTGTGTATTTTATCATTACTAGCTGACTTGAGCATTCCTAGTTTTCATCCTCTTTCTCTGTACGTTTAGCATTCGTTTGCTCAGCGGTTGATGTGTTTGCTGCTTCCTGAGCAGCTCTTCTTTTCTCCACCCTAGTGCCCCGCTTCTTCTCTTCTTTCGTCGGCAAGTTTTCTTTAATTTTTCACGTAAACTGGCACTTATTCTTGAGACAGATTGAAGACTTGATTTAAGATATTAAGTGACGCAGGGGAAGTGACGGCGAAGGAAGTAGGGATGAGAACAGCATCCATACACATGCACCGCACTGCCTCTTTGCTGGCCACTTCCGAGAGTTCATTCTAAATAAAAATAAAGAGGAATAACCTTGGAGGTCAATCATCACCCCAAAAGCGGATAGTAGATATTACATAGTATATGTGTACCAAATTTCAGATCAATAGGTCAAACGATTTGCAAGCAACAGGTGACTTAAAACCCTGGACAGACAAACGAACAGCCACGATAGTGTATTATACAGTATATAAAGATAAAGACTAGAAACTAATACCCAAGCATAAGGGAGGTGTCCAAATTTAAATTGGAGACAAATCTTTAAACATGCAGGAGGATTGGAGATGTGATAACAGATGAACAAGGGAACTTTCTGTAAAAGGTCTTTCATGAAAGCGTAAAGAACAAATTAGGTTTTAAAACAGGATATAACTGGATAGGATCTACCGGAGAGCACGCTGGTATGGAGCACAATTTTCTTGCCACCATTTTCCACAAACATAACAGGACTTATGACATTTTTCAAACCGGTGCCAAATGAGAAAAAGAAGATAACTTAAGGCCATCAAGCCCTCCAACCCCCACAACCCACCCCCCACTATTCATATCAAATCTTTTCTTCAGACTACACCTACCTGTACTATCCATGTAAGCATAAAACCAGACAGACCCTACCCCACATCTTGTGCCTGCACAATGCTCTCCCTCATTCCCTTCTCTCCCAGAATTGAGATGCATTTTTACAATGAAACACTATGGAAAATTTATTCTGAGTTGGAAATAAAGTTGAGCTCAATCAAAATGTTAAGGGGATGACATACCAAAGAGGGAGCATGATAGAGTCATTGCGTGAAGCACCCAGAGGACGATTTGTCATGACTTCACAGAATCACGAGAGAATGTAGCAGTATGGTAGTTTTAATAAAATGTTGTTAGTATAGTTCAATGGCATAAAGCCAAAATAAAAAAGGCCATTTTTAGTAGGCGTGGAATACCATGATGGTGGATGCACACGGCCAAGTTCCAAAGAATTCTTTAACAGCATCTTGCAGCAGAGAGGAAAGAAACCAGGATAAGCAGAACAATAGTAAGAGGTGTCCTGAAGCCTTCTTGGAGACAGAAGGTGAAAGGGTTCATTATTAACCAAATACTCCAGGAGGTTGAAAATCACTGCATCAGTGGATTCTCTTGCGTAACCCTAGATCAGAAATGTGCCAAGCTCTTCAAGGATGGAGTTTATGGTGACGAGTTGCTCATCTACATCTTTCTTTGTATCTTCAGGGAGGATAGCAATAGTCAACTTATTGGCATCATCATCACCATATGATGAGTTTTTCTTATTGGGTGGGATGTTGGTGAAGGATCTTGTAACCAGCGACGTCACTGGAATTTTTGATAAAATGCCAAATGAAAGTATGTGCATTAGGTTTTTTGGGAGTAAGTAGCTCCGCAAAGCTTCCTGAGGATTAGTCCGTCCACCACTAAGATTCACACGCTGTTCTTGGGATATCAGGAGTTGAACTTACTGAATCAGATTTGGAAGTATTGATCAAAATGTGAACGGAGAACACTACTGTGCCTGCTGGAGTATGAATCAGTGGAGCATTAACAGCTGGACACCAGTCAAGGGCAACTGCATCAGACTGTCGACATCTATAGCGCCCTCATAAGAGGTATGTTCAGTTCCTGTAAAAAGTGTTCATTCCCTTGGAATTTTCACATTTATTTACAACATAGAATCACAGTGGATTTAATTTGGCTTTTTGACACTGATCAACAGAAAAGCATACTTAATGTCAAAGATCTTGTCTAAATTAATTACAAATATAAAACTGAAAATAATTGATTGCCTAAATATTCACCCCTTCTAACTGGCATTAAGCCAAAGCAGAATGTTATAGTGGTTGAAGAAGCTGAATGTTTGAGAATGAACCAAGGTGTCTGGTGGCTTCTGGGTTTATTATATTCAGAATGTTATTTCCAGACTGATGTCATCATGCACACAACTGAAGTTATGATGACTTAAAACTGCAGCACAAGGACTTCAGAGCAAACCCTGTATGTGCACCTTTTTGAGGCTGGTGGTTGTGTTCTGCAGGAGCTGATATGTGTAGGATAAAATGTTTTAGGATGGTGGCCTCATCTCTGCTGTACATACATCCTGAATGTGAGAAGTAAAACTTGACAGCGTGAGATGAGTGATTGTGTGTAGCTGCAGCCCCATGAGGTGAACTCGGTCAAAGCAGTTCTCGTTTTTTATGTCTGTCCTCTTCCCATGTTTATAATTTGGCTCACCTCCTTTTCAAAAACCAAATTTCCTCCTGGATGTGGGTGCAGGATCAAACAGGACACATTTCTGTGAGCACGTCACAGTGCTTTAAGATTTTACCACACCAGCAAGGCAGAAGTGTGCCGCTTGCAGCTCAGTCTTATTTAATGGTTGGGCCGCATAATCCTCTCCCAAAACATGCACTCAGAAAGAAATTGTATGCAATTGTTTATTGTGGGCACTGCTGAGCTGTATGCATCAATCTACAGTACATCAAGCCATTGACGAGTTATCTAGTTGGAGGGTCATGGGGAAGCTATTGAAGCAACGGATATGTGTCCAGAGCCAACTTTAACATCTGTGGCAGTCTCTGCCAGGGCACACTAATTCACCCATACTTCAAACAGGTCCATCAACCTAAAAAGCACACTTCTGTAATGTGGGAGGAGAACTTGACCAATCAAGTGAGGCATTTTTACTTGGGAGACTGCATTCATTTAACATGGTGGTGCCATCCTTTTTTATATTCTGTTACTCTGTGATAGCCTGTGTGTGGTGTGCTGGTCTAGTGGTCTAATTAATAATATAGTACATCTTCCCAATACTGATCCTCTTAAACCCCGGTACCCCATTATAAACAAATTAAACTTTATGTATGTGTGTATATATATATGTTGATATGTGTATATACAGTGGTGTGAAAAACTATTTGCCCCCTTCCTGATTTCTTATTCTTTTGCATGTTTGTCACACAAAATGTTTCTGATCATCAAACACATTTAACCATTAGTCAAATATAACACAAGTAAACACAAAATGCAGTTTTTAAATGATGGTTTTTATTATTTAGGGAGAAAAAAAATCCAAACCTACATGGCCCTGTGTGAAAAAGTAATTGCCCCCTTGTTAAAAAATAACCTAACTGTGGTGTATCACACCTGAGTTCAATTTCCGTAGCCACCCCCAGGCCTGATTACTGCCACACCTGTTTCAATCAAGAAATCACTTAAATAGGAGCTGCCTGACACAGAGAAGTAGACCAAAAGCACCTCAAAAGCTAGACATCATGCCAAGATCCAAAGAAATTCAGGAACAAATGAGAACAGAAGTAATTGAGATCTATCCGTCTGGTAAAGGTCATAAAGCCATTTCTAAAGCTTTGGGACTCCAGCGAACCGCAGTGAGAGCCATTATCCACAAATGGCAAAAACATGGAACAGTGGTGAACCTTCCCAGGAGTGGCTGGCCGACCAAAATTACCCCAAGAGCGCAGAGACGACTCATCCGAGAGGTCACAAAAGACCCCAGGACAACGTCTAAAGAACTGCAGGCCTCACTTGCCTCAATTAAGGTCAGTGTTCACGACTCCACCATAAGAAAGAGACTGGGCAAAAATGGCCTGCATGGCAGATTTCCAAGACGCAAACCACTGTTAAGCAAAAAGAACATTAGGGCTCGTCTCAATTTTGCTAAGAAACATCTCAATGATTGCCAAGACTTTTGGGAAAATACCTTGTGGACTGATGAGACAAAAGTTGAACTTTTTGGAAGGCAAATGTCCCGTTACATCTGGCGTAAAAGGAACACAGCATTTCAGAAAAAGAACATCATACCAACAGTAAAATATGGTGGTGGTAGTGTGATGGTCTGGGGTTGTTTTGCTGCTTCAGGACCTGGAAGGCTTGCTGTGATAGATGGAACCATGAATTCTACTGTCTACCAAAAAATCCTGAAGGAGAATGTCCGGCCATCTGTTCGTCAACTCAAGCTGAAGCGATCTTGGGTGCTGCAACAGGACAATGACCCAAAACACACCAGCAAATCCACCTCTGAATGGCCGAAGAAAAACAAAATGAAGACTTTGGAGTGGCCTAGTCAAAGTCCTGACCTGAATCCAATTGAGATGCTATGGCATGACCTTAAAAAGGCGGTTCATGCTAGAAAACCCTCAAATAAAGCTGAATTACAACAATTTTGCAAAGATGAGTGGGCCAAAATTCCTCCAGAGCGCTGTAAAAGACTCATTGCAAGTTATCGCAAACGCTTGATTGCAGTTATTGCTGCTAAGGGTGGCCCAACCAGTTATTAGGTTCAGGGGGCAATTACTTTTTCACACAGGGCCATGTAGGTTTGGATTTTTTTTCTCCCTAAATAATAAAAACCACCATTTACAAACTGCATTTTGTGTTTACTTGTGTTATATTTGACTAATGGTTAAATGTGTTTGATGATCAGAAACATTTTGTGTGACAAACATGCAAAAGAATAAGAAATCAGGAAGGGGGCAAATAGTTTTTCACACCACTGTATATATATATATGTGGATGTGTATATGTATATATATGTTTACATAACCTCTTTAACACACTACTTCTCCACTGCGAAGCGCGGGTATTTTGCTAGTTGATAATATTCTTGACATAGTAAACTCGTCATTAGATATGGGGGTCTTCCCAGACTGTCTTAAGACTGCTGTAGTTAAACCCCTGCTGAAGAAAAATAATCTTGACTCCTCTGCATTGGGAAATTTTAGGCCTATTTCTAACCTGCCTTTCTTAAGTAAAATTCTAGAGAAGGCAGTCATTATGCAGCTTAATGATCACCTCAATAAACATGCTATTCCTGATAAGTTTCAGTCAGGTTTCAGAACAAATCACAGTACAGAAACTGCACTCGTTAAAGTAGTAAATGACTTGCAGGTAAATGCAGACAGAGGCCATTTATCTGTTCTCATCCTCTTAGATCTGAGTGCCACATTTGATACCATTGATCACAACATTCTTAGAAATCGCCTTAGTCAATGGGTGGACCTCTCTGGCAGGGTCTTAAATTGGTTTGAATCCTACCTGCCAGGTAGAAAATTCTTTGTTAGTTGTGGTAATTATACTTCAAAGACACATGATATTCTATATAGTGTACCACAAGGCACTATCCTGTGTCCGCTGCTCTTTTGCGATTTACATGCGTCCGTTGGGTCAGATTATCTTGGGGCATAACGTGAGCTACCACAGCTATGCTGATGACACACAACTGTATTTATCAATAGCACCTGACGACCCCAACACTCTTGATTCACTGATACATTGTCTCGCTTGCGTTACCAAATAGATGAGTAGTAATTTTCTAAAACTAAATAGAGAGAAAACAGAAATTTTAGTGATTGGCAATAATGAGAATAATGAGGTTATTAGAAATAAACTTGATGCATTAGGATTTAAAGTCGAGACGGAGGTAAAGAATTTAGGGGTAACTATTGACTCAGACCTGAATTTTAAATCACATATTAATCGGATTACTAGGACAGCATTTTTCCACTTAAGAAATATAGGAAAAGTTAGACCTTATAACATTGTAAGATGCGGAAAAATTAGTTCACGCTTTTGTTTTCAGTCGGCTAGATTACTGTAACGCACTCCTCTCAGGACTACCCAAAAAAAGACATCAATCGATTGCAACGAGTGCAGAATGCAGCTGCTAGAATCTTAACTCGGAAACACTCGACATTGGTTACCTGTGTCATTTAGAATTGACTAAAATACTGCTTATGGTTTACAAAGCCTTAAATAATTCTCGCTCCATCCTATATTTCGGAATGTCTTGCACCTTACTCTCCAAATCGTAACCTTAGATCTTCAGATGAGTGTCAAGTTAGAATTCCAAGAGCTAAACTTAAAAGAAGTGGTGAGGTGGCCTTCTGCTGTTATGCACCTAAAATCTGGAATAGCCTGCCAATAGGAAATTGCAAGGCTAATACAGTGGAGCACTCTTAAAAAAAAAACTGCTGAAAACACATTACTTTAACATGGCTTTCTCATGGCTTCATCTTAGTTAAATCCTGATACTTTGTATATTCAATTAATTATCATAAAACTATTCATGGTGGCTCCAAAATCCGTACTAACCCCTACTTTCTCTTCTGTTCTTTTTCCGGTTTTCTGTGGTGGCGAACTGCGCCACCACCACCTGATCAAAGCACTGTGATGTCCCTACATTGATGGATAGAATGCCAGAAGTCCACATGACCATCATCATCAAATACTTCCATGTGAACCCTAAATACAATGAGGACTGATTGACGTCATTTATGTTAGGTAGAATGCCTAGAGGGGGTGGGTGGTCTTGTGGCCTGGAACCCCTATTTTATTTTTTTTCTCCAGTCATCTGGAGTTTTTTTTTTTTGTTTGTTCTGTCCTCCCTGGCCATTGGACCTTACTTTTATTCTATGCTAATTAGTGTTCCCTAATTTTAATTATTTATTTCGTCTTTTTTCTCTTTCTTTATCATCCAAAGCACTTTGAGCTACATTGTTTGTATGAAAATGTGCTATAGAAATAAATGTTGTTGTTGTTGTACTGGCATCACTGCAAGAGAAGCCCACCAAATTAACCAAAAAGGCAGGCATTCTCGGCCTTCTTGAGGTAGTAGAGCAAGTAAGGGTGAGTGAGTGTGCCCTTGCACTAATTGTCACTCATTCTGTAACTGGTTCCAGACCTGTACCTGACGTTGTAATGAATGTCGCTAGCACATAAAAGGAGCACACACAGACCTTAGTGTTTTATTATTTAGTAGATTTCACATTTTGCACGTTAGTTGCACGTGTAAGGAGGATTTTCAGTCTGCACTCAACACACTACTACTGCTTTGTTTCCTTTTCAGACTTTCCATATCTCCAGTCTGTTTCTGGTGCAGTTAAGTTCTAAGGCTGAGGTTTATTACTGGTGGCCCAAAATGAGGTCCTTTCATGGACAAAGCTGAGCTTGTAAAATGATACAAACAGTGACACAACCAGAGTTTGAGCTCCTCATATGGATCTTCGATGCAGCAGAACTAAGCACCAGGCACCCAGCTGTGTTTTCGAAGCCTTTTTGTTTTGTGTCTGCACTTACACTTGGTGTTCTGCCTCAATGTGTCTTAGGAATTGATCAGCCATCGCCTCCATATGCTAAATCCACATGCGTGAGTTTCCCTTTAAGTCATTCTAATAACATTTAGTGTTCTGCCTTCAGAGCAGATAACTAGCAAGTCCTGGACTTTACACCCTAAAAGCTAATCTTAATTTTTAGGCTCTGCTAAGATTCTGTTTTGTAAAACTGTTGGCATTCATTTATGTTTATCAATTTAATAATAATAATGTGTGTGTGAGAGTATACGGTGCGTACAAAAAGTTTTCACATTTTATTGATCTACCATGTTGAATTACAATGGATTTAGTATGGTTTTCTGATACTGACCAACAGTAAAAGACTGTTTAATATCAAAGTGAAAACAGATCTCTGCATAGTTATCTAATTTAATTACAAATCTGAAACGCAAAACAATGAAGCACATGGTGGCGCAGTGGTAGTGCTGCTGCTTTGCAGTAAGGAGACTGTGGAAGATTGTGGGTTCGCTTCCCGGTTCCTCCCTGTGTGGATAGCGCTTTGAGTATTGAGAAAAGCGCTATATAAATGTAATGAATTATTATTATTATTATTATTAAGTGTAGATGTACCTTTGGCAGCCATGACAGCCCAGAGTCTGTGTGCACAGGATTTTCTCGCCTCTGTCATTTTCCCCCATTCTTCTGAGCACAACTGCTCAAGCTCTGTCAGGTTGAATGTTGATTGTGAGTGAACGGCTTTTTTCGTGTTCGGCCGCAAATCCTCATTTATATTAAGATCTGTGCCTGTGTTTATCAAATATCTTTGAGTAGGAATATGGTCCTAATTGGCTAAACAAATTGCTGGTGACACAGATTTGGACCTACTCTTAGGAGCAGAAGTTATAGCATTTTAGCAACTTCCCTACTTTAGCAAATGACTAATATTCATAACAAATCTAGTATGTCATGTGATTGTGCCATCTACGTGGAGAAGCCATGTGCTGTCTACCACAATGAAGGTGTTAGTAACTTTTTTGGTTAAGGGGAAAAATGCATCTTTACCATAGTGATGATTTGGGTTTGTTGCAACCATCCATTTCTTGAATTTTTACACCATATTTTGAACACTCTTACAACGCGTGAGGCAATATGCACATTTATAGATTTATCCACCCCCTCCATGTGATGTAATGTTAAAGCAAACTGCATTCATACCAATCACTGGTCCTCTTGCGACTGACAGCGCACACATAGAGATCATCGACCCCCAAATATATCACTAAGTCAACGTGCAGATGGACATGGAAGGGTGATTGATGGCGCCTGGTTCTGACTCCTGGAGCATTAGACAGTGTGGTCTGTGGTTACTCTCTCAAGTGGGCGGTAGCATATCATAATCTCTTGGAGCAATAGCGTGAGTTTTCCGCACTTTCCCACTTATACGACTGACATTATAAAATACCAGTAATTATACGGTAAAATCAAGCCCTGATTTATCTGTGGGAGAACATAAACGTGAGTATCTACAGTAATCCTGACTTTTTTTTAGTGATTCCATGGATCTCTGATTTGATGAGATACAGCGTCTATGCTGTGTTAGTGATTTATGAGGGGGTGCCCAAACATTCCTGCAGTCTACAATATATGTCTATCATATATTCATATTTCTACAAGTCCAGTTAATCAGTCTGCTGAGTGGCATCACACTGAGTTGATTGAATATATTATCTCTGTTGTTTTTTCTAGAATTGTGCATGTAACTTGGGAATTTATTTTCCTCCATGTTGCCACTGGCTTTGACATTGATGGACTTGTTCATAATGAGGTTGGTTCCCATGGACGCACTGTTAATCAGTGACATTACATTGAATTGCTGAGACATCTAAGGGAAGCAGCAGGAAAAAGTATCCAGAGAAGTGTCACACACAAACCTGAATTTTGCACTAAGTCAATGCACTTGCAACCACTGCCTTGGCAGTCGAAAAGGTTTTGACCAAAAACTCCCCCCAATATTGGATAGATCTCGCTTTCTGTGACAAAATCTTTTTGTTCCCAAATAAAAATTAAGACTGAAGTGAAGGAGGCTGTAGAAATGGTAGCAAAACACAAGTACAGGAGATGTTTCCAAGAATTTGCATCTCAAGGCGAGTATTTCAAAGGTGACTAAAATAGGAATTGCTGTAAGTTCTATAATAAAGGGATTTTTTAACAGTTATGGGAATTTCCAGGTCTCCCCACGTATTTGTAAACCAAAATGATTTTGAGAACAAAAGCCACTTACCGGCCTTGTCTTATAAGGTAAAATGAGCAACTGCTGGCAGAGACCAACATAGCTGTGATTAGCCTGGGGATATGGCCACCTCGGTTCGGCACTCATTCAGCAGGTTGCCTGATTTTCCTGTCTTACAGCATTGTTCACATTAAGTCTGGGATAAAGTTACCAAATTGTGAAACTTAACTTCCTCCATTCCCCTTCTGCCAAACAGCATCCTGAAAACTTGAGACTCTGCATTCACCCTGCACTACTCATCCTCCTCATCCTTCAGAGGTAATTCATGTCCTTACCTCAGAGGCACCCCATACACCCTACCTATTTTAAACAACATCATCCATCTTTCTCATAAGAACAAGATTGTCCAGATTCGTGGCTCACCAGCTAAACTGTTACCCTAGAAGACGATTGACTGGTTTCCCATCATTCCCTGCAATGGTTCCCCTTTCAAAGAGCATACCACCACATCACACTTCATCAACTGTTAAAATGGTGCACTGAAACATGGGCAACAGAGGAAGCAAAGATCTTCCCGTGTGTTCCATCATAAGGGGTTTGTTAGGGGCAAACAAATTAGTGAACCACAGAAGAAGACCACTGAAGAACCACTGACCACTCTGAGGCCTAACTCCAGGATTTGGTCCTAGCATCCCTGTTCCAGGTCGAGGTTCTCTTTCATTTGAGATTAACATGAAGATCATTAATGGATGTTGATTGGTCAGAAGAGCAGAAAATTCAATTTAGCAGACCAGCAGTTGAAAACAAGTCATTGTTGAAAGGGAAACATAAGAGCTGGTTCAAACTGTGCAGAATATCAGACATGTTGCAGTCAGTCAGTCGGCTACTGGATGAGTACAGCACTGGTGTATTAACTCTTTTAGGGAGCATGTCGACTTTTGTCAACAAAAGGTGTTGAGAATGGATATCAGAGGCAGAGGGCGACCCTCTGCTCGGAGGACTGTTAGACTCGTTGACTTGAGTAGCATAGAGTAAGCAATGTCTAGAATGGCATCGACATCAGCGAGAGAGTGAAGCAAATGCACAAAGCGAAATACTCTGTGTGCATTGTTTATTTATTTATTTTTTTGATGGATTATTGCTGAATTGGACTTTCTCTTATTGAACTCTGATTTTGATACAAGTGATCTGGAGATTGAAAACAAAAGTCAGGTACTTGCATCAGCTCATCGCAGTGCTGGACACGCTTGGGCAGCTGATGCACCTACGAAAACATTCGCCTTGGGAGGACTACATAGACTTCGATCTGTGGGAGACAAGCTGGCAACTGGACTTCACCAAGCGATGCGACCTGCTGGTGGACACAACGGATTAGCAGCCACTCAAATACTTCAAGATGTTTTTTTTTTTTGTTTTTTTTTTTTACCAGAAAGTGCCTTTCAGCTTATGAGTGATGGGACAAACATGTATGTAATACAGTGGTGTGAAAAACTATTTGCCCCCATCCTGATTTCTTATTCTTTTGCATGTTTGTCACACAAAATGTTTCTGATCATCAAACACATTTAACCATTAGTCAAATATAACACAAGTAAACACAAAATGCAGTTTGTAAATGGTGGTTTTTATTATTTAGGGAGAAAAAAAATCCAAACCTACATGGCCCTGTGTGAAAAAAATAACCTAACTGTGGTGTATCACACCTGAGTTCAATTTCTGTAGCCACCCCCAGGCCTGATTACTGCCACACCTGTTTCAATCAAGAAATCACTTAAATAGGAGCTGCCTGACACAGAGAAGTAGACCAAAAGCACCTCAAAAGCTAGACATCATGCCAAGATCCAAAGAAATTCAGGAACAAATGAGAACAGAAGTAATTGAGATCTATCAGTCTGGTAAAAGTTATAAAGCCATTTCTAAAGCTTTGGGACTCCAGCGAACCACAGTGAGAGCCATTATCCACAAATGGCAAAAACATGGAACAGTGGTGAACCTTCCCAGGAGTGGCCGGCCGACCAAAATTACCCCAAGAGCACAGAGACGACTCATCCGAGAGGTCACAAAAGACCCCAGGACAACGTCTAAAGAACTGCAGGCCTCACTTGCCTCAATTAAAGTCAGTGTTCACGACTCCACCATAAGAAAGAGACTGGGCAAAAATGGCCTGCATGGCAGATTTCCAAGACGCAAACCACTGTTAAGCAAAAAGAACATTAGGGCTCGTCTCAATTTTGCTAAGAAACATCTCAATGATTGCCAAGACTTTTGGGAAAATACCTTGTGGACTGATGAGACAAAAGTTGAACTTTTTGGAAGGCAAATGTCCCGTTACATCTGGTGTAAAAGGAACACAGCATTTCAGAAAAAGAACATCATACCAACAGTAAAATATGGTGGTGGTAGTGTGATGGTCTGGGGTTGTTTTGCTGCTTCAGGACCTGGAAGGCTTGCTGTGATAGATGGAACCATGAATTCTACTGTCTACCAAAAAATCCTGAAGGAGAATGTCCGGCCATCTGTTCGTCAACTCAAGCTGAAGCGATCTTGGGTGCTGCAACAGGACAATGACCCAAAACACACCAGCAAATCCACCTCTGAATGGCTGAAGAAAAACAAAATGAAGACTTTGGAGTGGCCTAGTCAAAGTCCTGACCTGAATCCAATTGAGATGCTATGGCATGACCTTAAAAAGGCGGTTCATGCTAGAAAACCCTCAAATAAAGCTGAATTACAACAATTTTGCAAAGATGAGTGGGCCAAAATTCCTCCAGAGCGCTGTAAAAGACTCATTGCAAGTTATCGCAAACGCTTGATTGCAGTTATTGCTGCTAAGGGTGGCCCAACCAGTTATTAGGTTCAGGGGGCAATTACTTTTTCACACAGGGCCATGTAGGTTTGGATTTTTTTTTCTCCCTAAATAATAAAAACCACCATTTACAAACTGCATTTTGTGTATACTTGTGTTATATTTGACTAATGGTTAAATGTGTTTGATGATCAGAAACATTTTGTGTGACAAACATGCAAAAGAATAAGAAATCAGGATGGGGGCAAATAGTTTTTCACACCACTGTATGTGAATATGCCTACTCTAGGGGCTCCTGGAACATAAAAAAGAGTGACATTTGTCATAAATAAGTATTTTATGTTGATTTATGCGTGAAACCTTTGCTTTGTGTACTTTTTAGAAAACTGAGTTTTTTTGAAAAATATTCAGCCCTGGGACAAAAGGAAGTAAAAATGATTAGCCCTAAAAGAGTTAATACGCCACCCTTCATGGATCCAGTATAGGGACTAATGACTCATCGCCATTCCACGCCTCACACCTAAAACAAGAAAGTGCTGCTGTGGTTGGCTAAGTATCATAAATGGTAAAAGAATGTGAAAAGCATCCCATAGTTTGAGTACTACTAATTCCTGCTAATTCAGACAGACAGAGTGGAAGAGTATGGTGAAAAGTGCGGAGGTCCATGGGTCCACCCTGCTGGGCCTTTGATGGATGTGTTAGTAAGTGGTTTGTGGGTCCAGTAGCACATTTGTTTAATTTCTGTAACATTGATGGGAGGACACTTGCATCTCCTGTGCCACTCCAGAACAAACCTTAGAGCCTTTTCTGAATCCAATTATTGATCTCCTTTGCTAAGCCATTAGTATACTGTTTACTCATTTTGTATCTCAGTCCAAACCTGAACCAGCATTCCCAGCAGCCCCAGGTTGACTGCCTTATCATCTTGCATGTTCAGACAGACCAAGCAACTTCCTTCCTTGCTGGTCTCTGATGACCAGCTGTGGTGATGCACAAGTGCCTTTCAGAATCCCCCAACACTTGAAAGTTATCATTTACCAGATGATGCCACTGGGCACTAGGGAGCAGGATATTTGACTTTATTTAATTAGGTACTACTTAACACTGGCAAGAAAACAATTGCATTAAACCCCCTGAAACGGCATGCTGGGTAGATGTCTGTAAAGATGTCTTGGTATTTCAGAAGTGTCTAACCCTCTCTACGTCAGCTGGCACCTTATGATGCTCTCCATGTTATTGAAGGTCCAGGGTATGCTGGTAGAGCACATGTGCACTCATTTGACAGTGGCATTTTAAAGGAGAGAGATTTATGGGCTCTTTTCCTTCTGCTAGTTGTTAATAAGTTCCTGTTTATTCTTTTTTCTTTTAGCCAGCAGCCATACCACCTGGTCATTTACTTGAAGCTAAGCATGTTCAGACCCAGCCAGTACATGAATGAGAGGCCATCTAGGAAAAGCTTCGGTTGCTGCTTGAACACGTACTAGTGAGTGCAGTGATGGGGACACTGGGATTTAAAATGGTGCCGTCCTTCAGATGAGATGTAAAACTGAGGATGTGAATCTCTGTAGTCATAAAAGATCCCTGGGCAGGTTTTGTAAACAGTAGGATGTCTCAGATGTCATGGCTAAATTGGCCATCATGGTTTGGTCATTCATGCCCCCTAATCATCCCCTATCTCTAATGGACTCTGTCTCACCCCTTCACCACCTAATAGCTAATGCGTGGTGAGCATGCTGGAGCAAAATTGCATTATCCAGGTGGATGCTGCACATTAGTGGTAGTTGAAGTGCTTCCTCACTCTCTATTTAAAGTTTTCTGAGTGCCTCAAAACTATATAAGTACAACTTCTTCCTTTCATTAGAACATAAAAGCGGTTTTGATGAGAACAGGCTGTTCAGCCCACTACCATTGCAGCTGGCCCTCATCCTTCTCCTTACAAGTGGTGAGCCCACATCATGGCTCCCTGTGGATTTTTCTGGGCAGAGCCTAACTAGACTACATTCGGCTATCAGACACGCTAGAACAGGGGTCTCCGACACGTCGCTTGCGAGCTACCGGTAGCTCACCACTCCTTTCCAAGTAGCTCGCCAAAGGGTTAATAAATCCTACATAGATTTGAAAACTTGATTAGTCAAATTAGGGGTGGGCAATCTTTCCAAAAAATCATATCACGATCCTTTTAACACAAAATCCCAATCCACAATCTGAATTGCAATCTATCTTTTCCATGTGGCATACACTTAAGAGAATATCTGGACTCAAACTCATCACGACCAAAGTAACACTTTATTTTAAATATCAAACAAAGTTGAATTCAATTGTTCTCTCGTTCGCTAGCTAAGCAGAGTTTAGGAACACGCCCCGAAGCTGGCGAGTGAGTGAGGAAGACCCCTCCCCTCGGCCCACTACATGTTTCTCAGATTTGTGCAAATAAATCAAAACTGCAAGTGAACTATGATACATAGCGAAATGAGAGAAATCGCAAAATCAACCGGAATGTTCAAGCAAATTACAGAAAAAAACCCGATCTAAATCCATTCAGTAGTTCTCTTGTGAAAAGACATACAGGCAGACAAACATTGGATTTTAAATATTATATATTAGTAAACCTTCAAAATAATGCGCAGTTAAAGTCTCAACAGCATTCTCAGCATTTCTGGAGCTTAGTAGAGCCAGATAATAATAATAATAATTCTTTGCATTTATATAGCGCTTTTCTCACTACTCAAAGCGCTCAGCAATTGCAGGTTAAGGACCTTGCTGAAGGGCCCAACAGAGCAGAGTCCCTATTGGCCTTTACGGGATTCGAACCGGCAACCTTCCGATTGCCAGTGCAGATCCCTAGCCTCAGAGCCACCACTCCGCCCACTCAGATAACTATAAGAATCTTCACCAAGCAGCTCTGAAAATGTCTGCTTTGTTTGGGTCTCCATACCTCTGTGAGTTTGACGTGAATGTCACGAAATCAAAGTTCAGAACAAGACTGACAGACGAACGTTGAAATGACTCCATAAGAGTGAACCTGAGTAGCTCCACTCCACCAGACTCCTGCCTCTCTTGTTGACTCCATGCAGTGCCAGTTATCTCACTAACTAAAAAACACATCACACATGTAACTGGACCCGTGAATAAAGTGAAACAGTGACATGTGACAAAATGACAAATGAATAAGTAATATCTGTGTATTTGGAATTGTATGTTTTGTTTTTGACAGCATTCATGTTTTAATTCAATAGTGTGAGAGATACACTAGAAAATGCATACAGACAGACAAAATGCACTTGCAGGTGAACTAAATATTTTTTGTGATGTTTTAATGCAAAATGTGAATTGTGGACACCAACATTTTATAAATGTTCAGGCAAAACAAGCGTATTCAGTTTGTTTGGTAGAAATAAACATTAGAAAACATGAGTAGCTCCCGGCCATTTTCATTTTGTAAACGCAGCTCTTCGGGGAAACAAGGTTGGAGACCCCTGATCTAGAAAATTAGAACAGTTTTGAAGAGTACAGGTCACTCACTCAGTCAGCCAGCTCGCTAGTCCTGTTCTAGTTCCTCCAAAATAACATCAGTTCGAGATTTGAAGGTTAAACTCTCCACCACACTACCTGATAATGTATTCCATGTCTCTCTGGTTTCTTTCTGTGAATTTGTCACTCTGAGGAGTGGTTAGAATCTGAGGTCAGGCCGTAGGTATGTTAGCATCACCTCTCGGATCAAGAACAGTTTCTACCCCTCTGCAGTCTATCTTCTCAATAATGTGTGTCACTGTAAGAATAACTAAACTGTAAATTAAACATTCGCTAAATACCCTTCAACATACCACCTAGTCATGACAAAGCTCTATATTGAATTTTTATTGTCGTGTATTTTATATGTGTGACTTGTACTATGTTTCATGTACCTGACTGGACAGATCAAGTAAGATTTCCTGTGTACATTTGTACATAAGGCAAATAAAGAATCTTGAATCTTGATTTAATAATGCACTGGTTTATTGGCAACAGATCTTCTTCTTTTTTCGGCTGCTCCCATTAGGGGTTGCCATAGCGGATCATCCAACATGGTTGTCCGCATATTGATTTGTCAAAATTTTGCACTGGATGCCCTTCCTGACGTAATCCTCCCCATTTATTCGGGCTTGGGACCGGCACAAACAAACACACTGGTTTGTGCATCCCCTGTGGCTGGGTTTTATTGGCAACAGATAAGGCCTAACGTGTGTACAGTGCTTTCCACAAAATGTTGGGGTTTATAAATGAAAGCGTGTGCATATTTACATCAACTCTGACCCATCTGTATGCAACACTTCAGAGAAACCATTGGTCAAGTAGGGAAATGCAGCCAAACCAGCTAAATGACGACTCGTATGTATATAATAACGCAGCTTTAACAGAGGTGATGTTACTCTATTTTCATATGGCCTATACTATTCATTGTAACAGCAATCATGTCATTACATGTGCCAGGTGATAGTGGGTATCCTCTCAGATGTTGGCGGCTTATGTATTTTCCTGACCCCCAGAATGGAGAGGTTAAGACTTGATGCTGCTCTCCCAGTCAATGACGTTCTGCAGTTTCGGGATTGCATATGTAGTTCGTTCATTAGCATAGTCCATATGTGGTTATTTCAGTGGGCTTTGTGGCTCATTCAGTCAGTCAGTCGTCTTCCAACCCGCTATATCCTAACAACAGGGTCACGGGGGTCCGCTGGAGCCAATCCCAGCCAACAAAAGGCTCAAGGCAGTAACAAACCCCAGGCAGGGCGCCAGCCCACCACAGGGCACACACACACACACACACCAAACACACACTAGGGACAATTTAGGATCGCCAATGTACCTAACATGTCTTTGGACTGTGGGAGGAAACCCATGCGGACATGGGGAGGACCCCAGAAGCGAACCTGGGTGTCTTAACTGCGAGGCAGCAGCGCTACCCCTGCACCACCATACCACCCGTGGCTCATTCATATACGCACATTTGCAAGATAATTGTGATTTAAAAATGGTAAATTAAAATGGACATACACCAGATTGTAGAAATCAGATTTTTATGACATATGAATTTTCCTGTTTTTTTGGCATACACATATTTTCAGGCTTGAATCCATGTAATGTTTTATAAATGTAAGCCCAGAACTGGGTAGTTTTTACTCAAAAAATGTATAAACAGAATATTATTTACCAATCACTAGCCAGTTTTATGATGTTCGCACATGCTGTGCAGTTCTGTGTTTCTGCATCTGTCACTTAACCACATTCAGCAATGTCTACAGTGCTAGTCTCTTAGGCCTCTTCAAAGTTTTAGTGCTAGAAAGCCTGCAGATAGAAAGAGAAAGTGTCATTTCTGCTTGTGATAAAAGCAGGACATTCCTTAGCATCTCTGGGCTGTAAATATTGCATGAATGAGTCCACGATTCGCTACGTTAATGAGAAATAAAAAGAAACCAAAGAATGTGAAGTGATCAAAACAAGTGATTAAAGTTCACACAGGCACAATAAGAATGGCCGGGAATCAGAACACTTATGACTATATGCTGGTCTGATTTCATGGGGCGGCTTTAGAAGCTGCGTTCTCTCAGTAGCCAGAAGTCAATACGTGTGTTTGGTAAAACCGATCTGTTTATGCAGTTTATATGTTACAGATGGATTCCATCCATCCATCCATCCATTATCCATCCCGCTGAATCCGAGCACAGGGTCATGGGGGTCTGCTGGAGCCAATCCCAGCCAACACAGGGCACAAGGCAGGAACCAATCCCAGGCAGGGTGCCAACCCACTGCAGGACACACACAAACACACCCACACACCAAGCACACACTAGGGCCAATTTAGAATCGCCAATCAAGTGGATTCCACAAAATGTTAATCCATTTTCTTCCATTACATTCCCAAGCTCAGGTTTTCCAATTCAGGGTCGTTGGTAGGGAGTGTAGCGGACGTAGATCTTCCTCAGAATTGTGTTTATTTTGTTTATTTATATTCTACTAATACCCAATATGACCAGTGATAACCTATACACTGAATTAAATGAGTTCTTCTATTTTTAAAGTGGATATAAAAAATAGTGTTAATTCCATACAGGCAATTTTGCTGTGAAAAGAGCATTTGTCCGATTAGGAATGATTAATGTCCTAAATGGCACCGCATGTTCTTAAATTCTATCATCCTACATACCAAGTAATTAATGTGGGAGTGGAGAATCTTGTGCAAAAATAAGAAAAAAGAAGTAATTTAACACAATGACTGAGTGTGTCTTGCAACATGTTATAAACAAACCAATCAACGTAAAAGATGCTGTGTTGAAATATTTTGAGCTGAAATGTTTCAGTCTTAACTATGCTGATTAAAAATTGTGAATGACTTCTAAACTATTTCTAGCACTCTGAACCTGAAATCATTCATATTGCAATTCTGAGAAGCTGCTCAGGTTGACTGTTGAAAAGCGATGGACCCCTTTGGACAGGTTGGCCATAAAAGGAGTCCATGGAAAACATGAAAATCATTGGCCAGAGGGTACATAGGAGGCTCCTCTCTGCTGCTACACTTGGTCATCCTTGGCACAAGGTTCCTGAAGTACGATATGAGGAAGGACTAAGAATAATTATGTGTTGTAATAGTTGGCCCTGGATCTTGCCCAGTCGGGATGCCTTTTTCAGAAGAGGACTAGGGAAGTGGACATATCACCAACAATACCTCCCCCTGGACACGAGAGGGCAGCCCCCCTGGTTTACATCGAGGCCACGGGACTGGAGCTTAGAAGCTCAATGCTGTGGATACCCATGGGCCTCTGCAGGGTTGAGCATAGCCACCACCAGGAGGTACCTGGTCAGTTCCAGAGCTGTGGTTTGCAGTGGAAGTGCTGCCAGAAGAGGAGCCGGATTCCCATGCAGCATTTCTGCCACACCTGGAAGTGATGCTAGAAGTTGATCGAGGAGCACCTTGAGCACTTCCTGGTGCAGTATGAAAGAGGCCGCCTCTCTCCACTCGGGGAGCCAGAGTCGGGTGGAATGTGGACGAAGCTTGCCGTGGAGGAGAAAGAGAAGAGAATTTATTGTATTGTGTACTTTTGTGTTGGTGGGACTGAGTTGTACCTGTGGGAAACGGAGAAGGCGTAAAACATTGACTAATGGAAGATTTAATAAGAGGAGTAGGACCTGGACAGGACTGGTCAAGGGCAAGAGGCCACCACATGCCCCATTGACCCAAAAACGCCATAGGGAAATGAGAAGAAGACATAAATGCTGGGGCAAGTCAAAAGATCAGGGTGACTCCCCAGTCATGGCAGCTCAAGGCCCTGCCAGAAAGACTGACCAGCTCACTGCATAACGCAAGAAGACCTTCCACGAGAGCACTAGATACATGGGGTGTCTGGCCTTTGACAAGAATTGCTGCTATCCATCCAAGTTGTATTTGGTTTAAATACCCCCCTCACATCTCAGGACATAAGGACAACTATGGTTAAAATGTAAGTAAATTAAGTTTTGTACCCACTCAACTGCTTGATTGGTCCACACTCTGTATGTTGTTTCTGAGAAAGTTAATGATAAATGACACATGCAGTCAATCCTGGTTTGGTCCGTCTGTGATCTGTGAAAGTGAGATATACTGATTCTCAGCCTGACACTTGACTACTAGATAAAGGGGTAGAGGTTAAATTGAGGCTTTATTAGAGCAGAGTAGGGTCCCTCTGTGACACCCCAAAGACAAAACAAGTTATCTCCATGCTGGCAAAGGAACGGCTCAAGGTCATGAGGAGCATTAAGCACCTGTTACCTCAAATTTCATATGAGCAGGAGAAGACTTTGGATTAGTGAGGACTGTGTATAATAATCAACCATCTTTTTCAGGGCCATTTGTTTCAAACGTTGTTCTTTGTCTCCCTCTTTTTGGGCATTACAATATGAAGCCTCCTTTGATGTAAACTCTGTATAAATACATGCATGTATCAGACTAAGGGTGGATGTGTGGGGTCAAGTGTGTGCCTTGTGTCACCAGTGAAACCGGTCACATTTTTCAGGTTTCCACTCTCATTGCACTTCAACTGCATGTGAACAGCATTTGCGGCCTTTGAAAATAATTCTCCAGAAACACAGAGTTAGCTTTAGCCATCCATTTTGAAATTATTTTATTCCACTACAGGCTTATCAAAAACTGAAAGGCACCCGGTGGAGATGGTGTCATGGCCGGGGCCCTTGCCCGGCCGGGACACCTCTGCTGTGGAAGGACTGGGGGAGCCAGTGTGGACAGAACACTACCTCCCCTGAAACACTAGATGGAAGCCCCCCTGGGTAGCAGCTGTACCTCAGATTCCCACAGGGCTTCATGGGAGATGGAGTCTGATACAGCCCTTTTGGGATCTGTGGGATACTGAACCTGTGCGGGCGGTTCTTCTGCCACACCCGGAAGTGCTGCCATAAGCAGGGTAACGAGCACCTAAGCACTTCCGGGTGCCTTATATAAGGGATCAGTGGACAGTACTCGGACAGCCAGAGTTGGGTGGAAGGTGGACAAAGCTTGCCGAGGAGGAGTGGAGAAGTAAAGAGAAGAGAAAATACTATTGTATCATGTGGTTTTGTGTTAGTGGGACTGAGTTGTGCCTGTGGGAAACGGGGAAGGCGTTTCCCACGTGGTGAACAAAAATAAAAGCATCTTTTGTTTTTATAAGTGTGCCTCTAGCACCTGTCTGTGTCGGGTTGGGTGGCTGGCACTCTCCCTAGAGTTGTTACAATGGGTACACACCCAAGATGAGACGTCTGTGAATTGTAGGTCACATTAATATAAATACTGTAAGCGACAGACTTTCTTTTGTCTCATGTTGACCCCGCAATGCTGATCAAATGTGTTTGAAAATAAATATGGTCTTTCACATCCCCACACACTGGGCCAATACAAAGTATAAGTACTGTAGATACTCGCATATTAGTCGATCTCGCAGATAAGTCGAGTGTATTGTTTAAGCCGAAAATTACGAAATTTGTTATGACACGCGTATAAGTCGAGGGTAAAACTTGACAATTGGCTCCAGCAGACCCCCGTAACCCTGTGTTCGGATTCAGCGGGTTAGAAAATGGATGGATGGATAAAACTTGACAGCTATCAGAGATAGAGGGCGACAATCAGCTGTTAATGGTGACAAAACTCACTGTCACGTCACAGGCATTCCCTCTGTGCTTGGAGAAATGCTAGACTCATTGACTCTGCAACTAATCCTTGCATGTGCGTGAGTTGCAAAATGTAAACAAAGGCAAGATGGCGTCGATATGTCACAAGGGAGAGAAGCGAGTGCAGAAAAGAAAACACTCGGCAGACAATGTTTTGCACATTATCGCTGAGTCGGACTCTGATTTTTTCAGAATCGGCTTTTATTGACAGTGATCAGGAATCGAGCAAGACAGTGAGAAGCCGGCATCAGCTGATCAGACACCAGCCAATGCTGTGCCAGCTGATCGGCTGCCAGCTGAACGCATTCGCACAGTCGATGCAGCTACGGCAAGGTTCGCGTGGGAGGAATACCCAGACATTGATCCGTGGGAGCCGAACTGGCTACCGGACTTCACAAGACAGCATGGCTTGCTGTTGGACACGACAAATCACCCGCTGCTGGACTACTTCAGGCTGCTCTCTCCTGATGCTGCTTTTCAGCTACTGTCAGACGAGACAAACAGGTAGGCAGAGAAATTTTTTGAATCGTGGGCTGCGCTTGCATCGCATTGATAGCGTGCATTGCCTTGGTTCTTTTGATTCCAAATCTGGTCACACGTGGCAGCTAATGGTATGTTTGTTATCCAAATCCTGCAAAAGCTAATGCTCAAATTCAAGTATTTCACAGTTTAAAGAATTATTTAATGAAATTAGAAAAAAAACTAGCTAATCAGCAATAGTATTGCTGGCTTATAATTATTTCAAAGACCATGGGAAACGGCAGATGACTGGTGACTTAACACCGTGAAGCGTTGAGTGTACAATGTCATTACCCAAATTCTATGGACAATTGTGTTGCCCCGCGGATAAGATGATTCTGTTTTTTTGAATGAATTTTAAGGCATAAATTTTTCGACTTATACGCGGGTATCTACGGTACATGAGCAAAGCAGCTGAGTCTCATTTTGCATACAAGTCAAGTCAAGTTGGGGAGCGTGCACTGGTACGGTGCGTTTGCCGCACCCACCACACGACAAAACAGCTCAGGATCCCGGTTGGCAACCCCCCAGGCAGACACGCGGTCCAGTCCCATCCTCTGGAAATGACCCTCTATCTGCTGCATCCAGGTGTTACGTGGGTGACCCCTTGCCCTGGTCCAGCCACTCGGGTCCCCAACAATGAGGATCTTACGAGCCAGATCACCTCGGGGGAAACGCCACATGGCCATAGTGCCGTAACTGACGCTCCCTTACAATGCAGGTAATGTGCCTCATTTTGGAATCCATGAGCAACCGCTCATTCAACACAAAGTCAAAACAACAGTACCCAAGGATTTTCCGAAGAGACACAGTACTGAAGGAGTCCAGTCTTCGTCTCAGGTCACTGGAGAGCATCAATGTCTAACAACCATATAGCAAGACAGGAAGCACCAGGAATCTAAAGACTTGGACCTTCGTCTTTTGGCATAGATATATCGGGAGCACCACACACCCCTTTCCAGCGACCTCATGACCCTCCCCATCCATCTACTGACTTCACAGGAAGAGTGAAAAGAGACATAAATGTCACTGCTGAGGTAAGTTCTGCAAAATTAGCGGTAAAAGTTGCTTTGCTTGCAATTGCACAATCATAAAATTCAAAGTTTGCTAAAAAAAAACAAATTAAGATCATTTTGGACAGAAATATTTGAATGCATATCAGGCAGCCTTGGTTTCCCAATCCCGCCTAATCCATTAACAGCTGTGTTTGGTGTACTCCCAGATGGGCTTAAAGTGGAGAAGGACAAATCGATTATAATTGCCTTTATTTCACTACTAGCACGTCGACTTATGTTGCTCAAGTGGAAGAATCCCACCCCACCACCTTTAAGTCCGTCTCTGTGCTAAGAGTACCTAACATCGGCAGGAGAGAGTGCACATACAAAGAGGATTACCGATGACAGGTAATGAACGTTCAATGATCTGTTATCTGATGTCTGTTTACTTTCCTGCTTATCTTGCTCTGTCTGGCTTTGTTTAAAGTCCTTTAGAGAAAAGTCAAGCAAAATGACCCCTTTTGTTGGCTAACTAAAAAGATTACAATATGCAAGCTTTCTAGGTAACTCAGGCCACTTCTTCAGGCAAGATTTAAAGTCCTTTGAAATTTGTCAGCTCCAAATTTGACATGTCAGATGAGTTTGAGTTAATACCAGTCAAAACTAGCATTTCTAACAGCAGCATTCCTAATGTGACAAACCTACCAGACTGGATTGTGCAGAAGTAGAAAGCATTTCTTTCTCTCAGAATGTAGAGACAAGCCAAGCAAAATGACACCTTTTATTGGCTAACTAAAAAGATTACAATATGCAAGCTTTCGAGGCAACTCAGGCCCCTTCTTCAGGCAAGATGTAATACTTTCTCTCAGAATGTACAGTATATCCTCCTGTTCTAAGACCGATAAACTTCACATTTATGATCAGTGTAAATCTTATTCTGTTTTAAAGGCTTGTCAAATCGATCTACAATAGACTGGAGCCCCTTATACTGTTGAATGCTGCCCACCCTCGACTGGATGAAGCAGGTTTGAGAATGTGTTCTTCAATCTAACAATTTACATTGCACCCTGTACAGTGTGTAGCATCTTTCAATGTGAATGCTTTTGTAAAATACTTTATATGTATACTTCAGCAGAATCTTTGTCTTTATACCACTTTTCATAGTGAGTGCTCATCACTTGCAATATGATCATTTGTCATGAGCCAATGCAAGTTGTAAATTATTGTCTTTTCTCTATCACATAAAGAAGCAGAAAACCTTTGAAAGCTAAAAGTTGCTCAGTACAGTGTGCCAAATTCACGAGATCAAAATAAAAAAAATGTTATAGGAGGTACAAACAAACAAAAGGGAGAAAATACACCACTTAGCTGGGTTTGTCAAAGTCTGTGTTTTTTCGTTAGTGTTAACCATTGACTACATTCATTTGCGGTGAGTCCTGTGCAAAGTTCTTGGGGTTTCTTGTTTTCCTAGAGAGGCCGAGGCTGGGGTGCTGTCAATTCAGCAGGGTCTGTTAAAGCTCTTTGAGGCATCACTGTGTGTGATATTTAGGTTATAAAAAATAAATTGATGTTTTCAGCATCTCATATGATGGATCTAGCCTGATATCTGTCCTTCTTGGGATGAGCAGCAATTTGTGGCTATCTGACTGGGTAATTGTGACCTTGTTGTGGATGTTTGGGATTGTTGTTATTATTATTTAAGTTCCATTATAACTTACAGTCTTCAAAGTTTAACTCTATCAACGTTTTCAGGCTTACTAATTAAATCCAGTCGATGGCAGGTAGTTAAGGCTTCAGTTTTTCACAAACCATCTCTTTTCAATCCCGAGTCAGTTGGTTATAAGACACTTGGTGACATACAGTCATATGAAAAAGTTTGAGAACCCCTCTCAGCCTACATAATAATTGACTCTACTTTCAACAAAAAAGATAACAGTGGTCTGTTTTTCAGTTCCTAGGAACATTCTGAGTACTGGGGTGTTTTCCGAACAAAGATTTTTATTGAAGCAGTATTTAGTTGTATGAAATTAAATCAAATGTGAAAAACTGGCTGTGCACAAATTTGGGTCCCCTTGTCATTTTGCTGATTTGAATGCCTGTCACTGCTCAATGCTGATTACTTGCAACATCAAATTGGTTGGATTAGCTCTTTAAGCCTTGAACTTCATAGACAGGTGTGTCCAATCATGAGATATAAAGGTATTTAAGGTGGTCAATTACATGTTGTGCTTCCCTTTGACTCTCCTCTGAAGAGTGACAGCATGGGATCCTCAAAGTAACTCTCAAAAGATCTGAAAACAAAGATTGTTCAGTCTCATGGTTTAGGGGAAGGCTACAAAAAGCTATCTCAGAGGTTTAAACTGTCAGTGTCAACTGTAAGGAACGGAATCAGGAAATGGAAGGCCACAGGCACAGTTGCTGTTAAACCCAGCAGGCCAAGAAAAATTCAGGAGCGGCATATGCGCAGGATTGTGAGAATGGTTACAGACAACCCACAGATCACCTCCAAACACCTGCAAGAACATCTTGCTGCAGATGGTGTGTCTGTACATCGTTCTACAATTCAGAACAATTTGCACAAAGAAAATCTGTATGGCAGGGTGATGAGAAAGAAGCCCTTTCTGCACTCACGCCACAAACAGAGTCGCTTGTTGTATGCAAATGCTCATTTAGACAAGCCAGATTCATTTTGGAACAAAGTGCTTTGGACTGATGAGACAAAAATTGAGTTATTTGGTCAAAACAAAAAGCGCTTTGCATGGATGAAGAAGAACACCGCATTCCAAGAAAAACACCTGCTAGCTACTGTTGAATTTGGTGGAGGTTCCATCATGCTGTGGGAGTGTGTGGCTAGTTCAGGGACTGGGGCCCTTGTTAAAGTCGAGGGTCAGATGAATTCAACCTAATATCAACAAATTCTTCAGGATAATGTTCAAGTATCAGTCACAAAGTTGAAGTTAAGCAGGGGTTGGATATTCCAACAAGACAATGACCCAAAACACAGTTCAAAATCTACAAAGGCATTCAGGCAGATGGAGAAGTACAATGTTCTGGAATGGCCGTCACAGCCCACTGACTTGAATATCATCGAAAATCTATGGGATGATTTGATGCAGGCTGTCCATCAAATTTAACTGAACTGGAGAGATTTTGTATGGAAGAATGGTCAAAAATACCTCCATCCAGAATCCAGACACTCATCAAAGGCTATAGGAGGACAGCGTCTAGAGGCTGTTAGATTTGCAAAAGGAGGCTCAACTATTGATGTCATATCTCTGTTGGGGTGCCCAAATTTATGCACCTGTCTAATTTTGTTATGATGCATATTGTATATTTTCTGTTAATCCAATAAACTTAATGTCACTACTGAAATACTACTGTTTCTGTAAGGCATGTCATATATTAAAAGGAAGTTGCTACTTTGAAAGCTCAGCCAATGATAAACAAAAATCCAAAGAATTAAAAGGGGTTCCCAAACTTTTTCAAATGATTGTATGTGTTTTAGTACGTGATTGATCATACTGATGCTGGAGAATGGTTACATAGTGGTTTAACATGCAAGAAAGACTTCCAGCGTACTTAGTGAAGGATATTTTATATATATATAGTACACCTCCACCTTTATTAAACAATATGTGTCTGTGTGTTTGACCGGATGCTATGTCTCTGTCATTCCAACAGATGACGCATCACAAACATCCATCCATCCACCCATTTTTCAACCCGCTGTATCCGAACACAGGGTCACGGGGATCTGCTGGAGCCAATCCCAGCCAACACAGGGCACAAGGCAGGAACCAATCCAGGGTGCCTACCCACCGCAGTAGTAATAACATACATTGCATTTATCATTCCAATAGACGGCGCATCACAAACATTAACACTGCTTTTACAAATCCCATACCAAATGGTATATAACAGATATATGCATTGCATAGTTCACTGCAAACATTAACACTGAGGTCTTCCTACTTAGATTTCAGCCCATCTCATATATACAGTATACACTACTAGTCAAAAGTTTTACAACACCCCAGTGTTTCCAGTTTTTCTTCAGATTTAATCAGTTTAAATGCAATGAATGACTTAAAATGGTGAAAAGGTATGCATAAACAATCAGAGGTTTAAATTTAAAGTTTCGGTTAGCAAAAACTGAAAAAAAGGAAATAGTAGAATATTAAAAATTGGCCTTCTTCAGGGAACAACTAATAGGTTACAACCTACAGATGTTCTGCAGCAATTAAAGTAAATGAAGCCTTGCAAGATGAAGCAAACAATTTGCACAGGTGTACCAACTTCTGTTGATTACTTAAAAGCCCTCTGCCTGTCTTAAAGCAGAGTTGGAACAGACGGAGTCACTACAACCCTGAAGTACTCCTTGGACAATATTCTAGTGATAATGGCAATAAAACAGCAATTAACAGCTGAAATGAGACAGAGCATTAATATCCTTAGAGGTGGAGGGCTTTCATTTAGAGAAATTGCAAAAAAAAAATCAAAGAGTCAGTAAGTCCAGTGGTGTCACACACAATCCAAAGGAAACTGGAAGAAATTCTGATAGGAAGGGATCAGACCCAAAGTCACAACTCAAACAGAAGACAAGTTTCTGAGGGTCACCAGCTTACACACACCTCACAGCACAACAACTTCAAGCACAGCTCAACTGTGCAGGTCAAAAAAAGCAAATCTCAGTTTCTACTCTCAAGAGGAGGCTTTCTCCATTCTGCAGTAGTCCACAGCCAGCATTTCAAGGCCCTGTTTTATTCTTTAAGGAATGGTTTTCTTGCTGCCACTTGCCCTGTCAAACCTGCAGCACAATGTTGATCGCTTCCAGAACTTTCTCAGTCCATTTCAGGGGGTGACTTGGCAAAGCCTATCTCACCAGGATGGGGCAAAAGGCTGAAAACAGGCCTAGGCAGGTCTCTAGTTCATCAAAAACACCAGTCTCACAAACATACACACAGCCCTTATTCATACACAGTTACCAATTAACATAACCTAAATAAAAAAAAAAATACATTTTTGTAATTCATTTCTTCTTTGGGGCGGCACGGTGGCACAGTGGGTAGCGCTGCTGCCTCGCAGTTGGGTGACCTGGGGACCCGGGTTCGCTTCCCGGGTCCTCCCTGCGTGGAGTTTGCATGTTCTCCCCGTGTCTGCGTGGGTTTCCTCCGGGCGCTCCGGTTTCCTCCCACAGTCCAAAGACATGCTGGCTAGGTGGATTGGCGACTCTAAATTGGCCCTAGTGTGTGCTTGGTGTGTGGGTGTGTTTGTGTGTGTCCTGCGGTGGGTTGGCACCCTGCCCAGGATTGTTTCCTGCCTTGTGCCCTGTGTTGGCTGGGATTGGCTCCAGCAGACCCCCCGTGACCCTGTGTTCGGATTCAGCGGGTTGGACAATGGATGGATGGATGGATTTCTTCTTTGCTTGAGCGTGTCTGGCCATAGTAATTTTCATAAAATTGGACATGCAAAGCTGTTCGTGCTTGAAAGGTAAACTTTATTATGGCAAGTGGCCATTACAGACATCAGGTGAATGTGGCACTGTGATGGTAAATTACAGTAAATTACAATTAAATTTTTAAAGTCCCAACACTTGTGTAGCACGTATGCCCACACATAAAGTCCACCCACATCTGTTCAATGTCTGCTTTATCTCCTCATCATTACAGACAGATCATCCATCCATCCATCCATTTTCCAACCCACTAAATCTGAACACAGGGTCACGGGGGTCTGCTGGAGCCAATCCCAGCCAACACAGGGCACAAGGCAAGAACCAATCCCGGGCAGGGTGCCAACCCACCGCAGGACACACACAAACACACCCACACACCAAGCACACGCTAGGGCTAATTTAGAATCACCAGTCCACCTAACCTGCATGTCTTTGGACTGTGGGAGGAAACCCACGCAGACACAAGGAGAACATGCAAACTCCACGCAGGGAGGACCCGGGAAGCGAACCCGGGTCTCCTAAATGCGAGGCAGCAGCGCTACCCACTGCACCACCGTGCTGCCCTCAGACAGAACAGGTTAAGGAAAAAAAAAAACACTTTCTGGAATGAGCCCATAGGATTCCACCCAGTTGTTGATGACCCCTACTTTCTCTTCTGTTCTTTTTCCGGTTTTCAGTGGTGGCGATCTGCACCACCACCACCTGATCAAAGTACCATGATGTCCCTACATTGATGGATTAAAGGCCAGAAGTCCACATGACCGTCATCATCGAGTTCTTCCTCATGATCCCTGAATACCATGAGGACTGATTGAGGTCATTTATGTTAGGTAGAATGCCTAGAGGGGGCTGGGTGGTCCCGTGGTCTCAGAACCCTTGCAGATTTTAGTTTTTTTCTCCAGCCGTCTGAAGTTCTTTTTGTTTTTTCTGTCCTCCCTGGCCATCGGACCTTACTTTTTTTCTATGTTAATTAGCGCTCCCTAATTTTATTTTCTAATTTATTGTGTCTTTTTTTTCTTTCTTCATCTTGTAAAGCACTTTGAGCTACATCATTTGTATGTAAATGTGCTATAGAAATAACTGTTGTTGTTGCTGTATGGTTGCAAGACATGGACGCTATCCAGTGACCCGAGACGAAGACTGGACTCCTTTGGTACTGTCTCTCTCCGGAAAATCCTTGGGTATCGTTGGTTTGACTTTGTGTCGAATGAGTGGTTGTTCATGGAGTCCCGAATGAGGCTCATTACCTGCATTGTGAGGGAACGTCAGTTACGGCACTATGGCCATGTGGCGCATTACCCTGAGAGTGATCCAGCTCATAAGATCCTCATTGTTGGAGACCTGAGTGGCTGGACCAGACCATGGGGTCGTCCACGTAACACCTGGCTTATGGCAGATAGAGGGTCATTTCCGGAGGGTGGGACTGGACCGCGTGTCTGCCTGGGGGGTTGCAAACCAGGATCCTGATTTATTTCGTCGTGTACTGTACCAGTGCATGCTCCCCAACTTGACTTGACTTGTTGTTGTTGATGTGAAAACAAATAAATGGCAGGACGTTCTGTTTTTGTTTGCTTCTTAGTTCTCGTCGCAATGCTGTTCAAATTTAACACAAGTTTTTAAAGAAGATTTTTCCCCTCAGAGTTTCTACTATGCTATTATACGTATATTACATAGACCACCATATACAAAACTCAAATGAGGACCCGTGCCCCATACCCAAAGTTCTAAGTATGTTATGAGGATGTTTGTTTGGGCATGGCAATGTTTTATTAGATGGGCAGTCTGTTAAATCAGGACATTTTGATATTCTTCCATTATTTATCGAGATGCATTGCCTGGAATCAGGACTGTCCCTGTCACCATCACGTCTGATCATCCCAGTAAATTATAGTGACAGTATCAGTGAAATAGTGAATCATTATAATCTGCAGACACAGGAGTTCTGAGGTTGGTTTACAGTCAGGATAATGATAAGTAAATGTTTCTTTGCTCTGTGCACAACAGCTTTCACACAACAGGGTACTTCCTTCATATCCAGGCAACACTTTGGTTTTCCGTGCTTGCATTTTATACTGTTACAATTTGGAATATGATTTAATTCACCTGTTATGACTTAAAGTATTAGGAGGATTGAGATGCTGACACACTGGTTTTCTTCCTTTTGTGTTCAAGCCACTTGGAAGACTTCATAAAGCAGAAATAATTTGCTGATGTGGAGGCTTTGCTGGACTTGATAAGAGGGTAGTGCTGTCCCGCATGTTCAATCCGCCAGTGACAAGCGGCTTTCTGCCGGTGTACGCAGTCTGCTGGGGCTTCATTATCTTGTACTGGAGTTCATTTGCAGTCAGCAGCAGCTATCGGAGGTGAAAAAGAGGAAAATATGCAAAAAACAAAAGATGGTATAATGGCTGTCAAGGTGAAACTGCAGTTCAAGTTACACTTAACATTTCTCCATTTGAAGATTGTTTGCAAATTCACCAATGGGAGATTTTGAAATTTTTCAAACAGTGTACTGCACAATCTGTTCAGAATATCTCATCGAAAACTGAACCGTCTTGACCAATTTTCTTGATGAATAAATATGCCACGTTTCAACAATATTGGTCCATGGGGGGGCAAACTGTTTCATGAGTGCAGACAGGCAGACATGGCTACCGCAATAGGTGCTTTGCACATTATATGCAAATCCTTAAAAAGGCGAAAGTTTATTTCCATTCTGATATTTTTAACAATATAGCCTTCATGGGGTGTGTACTGTATACTTCACTGCCATCAACATCTGCCTTTTCAAGTGCTGCAAACCATCTGTTCTTTCTTAAGCCTTTCCTTTTTAAGGGATGATTGATGTCAGGTGCTGCGGTGGGTTGGCACCCTGCCCGGGATTGGTTCCTGCCTTGTGCCCTGTGTTGGCTGGGATTGGCTCCAGCAGACCCCCGTGACCCTGTAGTTAGGAATATAATGGGTTGGAAAATGGATGGATGGATGGATGGATGATGTCAGGTGTGGACGAAAAAGGCACACTGAAAAGCAGGCAGATAATAATTTTTCTCAATTCTCTTGTTTATTCATTCGGAGTCACAGTAAGTAGAGATTCAAAAGAGTATAACTTGTTGCCGCAAAGCTCAATTGAAACCTGATCAAAAGCCAGGAGGGGTTTTTTATACTTCAGCATCTCATGATTAATAAAACAGAAAGAACATCCTTATCAAAACAGTAAAGTTAAACAATATGTCTGTTGAGCTAAGCATTATCTGTGTTCTCAAAGCTAAGCACAGGAGAGACGCCTTTGCATAAACTACATGTACTTTCTGCAGCCTTGTGACCTTGTCCCTCAAACATTCACTCTGAGAAAGGGAAAACAAGAAACAGCTTAGATTTTATTCATGTGGACACTATTTCTCCTGTACCCTGGAATAACATATTTTTGTTAGTTCATAAGCCAAAGCGTCTCTCACTGGCAAGTTACAAAATAGTTATTATAAAAATTCTAATTTACTAAACACACAAAATACATGGTGCTGAGGAGAACATTCTTCTTCTACACAGGGCAGAAATAAACTTTAAAGGCCATGTCACATTATGTGACTTTTCCAGCAAGTCGGAGGTAGTCAGTTGTGCGTTCTCAGGTCACGGAATTTAACAAGCGCTTCGACTCACTCTGACAAAATCAAACCTCTCTTTAGTCGTAAGAGTTTTTCTGTGTGCATGAGAGTCAACAAGAAATAAAAACTCATCCAGAAGTACAATACATGTAATGTAGCAACGAAAAATAAGGAGCGTGGGGGTTTTGGAGCTCACGAACAGAAGAGAAGCTCATCTGTGTGATATTCCATTTTTAATGTTCCACAACAGAATGTAAAAATAGAAAAAAAAAGGGCAAGATTGTGTCTGAAGTTGTCGTACTTGTTAACTCTTTGTACAGCACCAGCTCCATCAGGCAGCACGTTACTGGCTATCATAAAAAGGAGCAAGCATGACTGTGTTGGAAAAGTGTCATGCAGTTGCTACATGTGATGTTCAAGCTATCTTCAGTTGAATAAACTGAGCTGGTCAGGTGATAAAATCAGCAATAGCAGTCAGTAAGTTTGAAATATCCAACAACTAAAATTTGTATGATGTGACACAGGCCAAAGATGTCAAACCTTTGCAATGGGTTAAATTGGATACCAAAGCATTTCTCTTTCTTTCTTTAAAGTAATAATTATAAAAGCTAAACCTACGAGGTGAGACACGAAAATAACCGGACTGGACTTGGGGCTTTCCTGGAAAACCATCTGGAGGTTGGCCAGACGTGAACCATAGAACTATATCCCCTCCTACATGCCAAATCAAACCGCCGACCAGCTAGGTATATCGTGTGACTAGCCCAGTCAGTATTTGCACAACAATCGTTACACGAGTTGCTGCGATATTGTCGCGTTGAAAAATCGAACTCGAGACAAGACAAGACAATGCTCCCGCGCACAATGCTTTTTCCGTAAAGCAGTTTTTGACTGACAAAAATATTGTCCTCGATCATCCTCCCTGTTCGCCCAATTTAGCTCCCTGTGATTTTTACTTGTTCCCGAAAATCAAAAGTGAAGTTTTTCTTCAATGGATGAAGGGAAGACAGAAACATCAAGCGTGTTGAAGAGCCTCAAGAAAGAAGACTTCCAGTACTGCTTCAATCAATGGAATATGTGTATGGAGCGGTGTAGAGATCGGGAGGGAGAATATATAGAAGGTGACAATGTTTAGAATGCTGTAATTCATCAATAAATATATATTTTTTTACCAATCTGGTTATTTTTGTGTCTCACCTCGTATTTATTTAATAAGAAAAAAGTTTTTAACATTAATGTTCTCATTTAAGGAGTTACGGTACCATAGTTGTGCAGACGCACAACAAAGTAATAATTTGTTTCATTTTTATAGACCACACTACCTTTCAAGAAATCTATAGAGCTTAATATATTTATGAATACAACATAGCTAAAACCAGTGTGTAAAGTTCCCTGTGGTAATCAGAGCGTTTCTTAATGGCTAAACACTGGCATCTTACACTGGTAGTATGGAAAAATGATTGAATCAGCTATGGAGATCGCTACTACTTAGGATGTGCATATCTTCAGACAAATCACATCATACGTGGATACACAATCTACCAAAAAAAGCCATGACATCTAATAGGAGGAGGTACCAAAGATTTCCAGAATTAAAAAAACAAAACCCTTTTCTATAAAACTTACAGAAATTTCCCTTTATTTATTTTCAAAATAATCTCCTTGAGATGAAATACACTTGTCCCAGCGCTTCTCCCGTTCTTGTTAATATTTCTTATACTCGTCACTTGTTACCATGTCTAGAGCTTCCTGTATTTTTTGCTTGATTTCTTCCATGGTAACAAATCCTCTCCCTTTCAGTCTCAATTTTAATGTGCGGAACCAAAAAGAAGTCATTTAGGGAGTGAGATCCTGTGAATACAGGGGTGTGAGGCAACAACGATAATTGGTTTTGGTCAAAAACTCTTGGACTGACAATGCTGTGTTTGCAGGTGTGATGTCATGGTGCATAATACAATTTTGGGTGTACCAGTACTCCAGATGTTTTTTTCCTGGTAGACGCCTCAGCATTTCAATGTAATGCCATTGATTAACAGTCTATCAACAGGGAACAAATGCTTAATGAACAAACACGTCAATGTTGAAAAACGTGATCAGAATTGTCTCTCTACTCAGGTGGCATGGAGAGAAGAAATTGCCCAACTCACATGTACAACTGCAACATAAATGGCAGAAATACACACTTGATCAACTCAACAGGATGCCACTCGGCGGACTTATTAACCAGAGGCATGTGATATCTAGAGTTGCAGATTCAATAACTGCACCCTACTTCGGAGCTACTGGCCAGTTTCAGGAAATTATGGGTTGACTCTCCTACTTCTGACCATCAACATCATACAGAAGTATCACACAGAATAGCTACTTTTCATGACACATGAGCGGATAGATATGGCTGACCACAGTGTTTTCCAATCTTCAACCTTTCCTGTTTGTTTGTGATCTGCCAAAGATCTTGTACAACTTTAGTGAGATGAAAATTTCTCAGGAGAGACTTTGTTGAAACCGTTCAGTTTTCACTGAGATATCTTAAACAGATCGCTCTTTACACAGTTTTTCTTTTTTTTTTTTCAAAATTTCCCATAAAAACGCACTGGTGAATATGCAAGCTCATTTACTGTATCTTAAAACACTGAAACTGTTTGTGTGACTTCAACTACGAACAAGTTTATTGTTTCAATTTTACCTTGACAGCAGTTACACCAACTTGTATGTTTTGTATATTTTCCTCTTTTTTTCACCTCCGTTAGATGCAGACTGCATGCGCGGGCACACTAAGTCGCTGTCACTGGCTGACTGGACGGCAGTCCTCCACTGGCAAGTCAAAATGGGCATGCATGGGGAACCCGCTACATCAGCAAGTTGTTTTTGCTTTACGAAGTCTTCCCAGTGGTTAGAGTGCAAACAGAAGAAAAGAAGTGCACCAGCAACTCACTCCTCTCGATGCGTTATGTTCAAATAAGTAAGTTAAATGATTTTCCTAACCGTAAATGTATAAAATGCGAGCATGGAAAAAAGGTTATCTAGTTATAAATGAAATTCCCTTTGCTATGAAAGCTGCTGTACACAGATCAAATTAACGTTTACTCATTATTTACCTTACACTAAACCAACCTCACAGCTCCATTATCTGCAGATTATAATGATTTGCTGTTTCACTGTCACATTAATTTACTAGGGTGGTCAGACATTCTGGCTACTGGGACAGTCCCGATTTCAGACTGTGTCCCGATAAATAACTGAAGTATGTCAAAATGTCCCAGTTTTAAGAGGCTGTCCATTAAATAAAACATTGCTTGGTATTGTTCTATTATCGTGACGCAAATCGTATTATCATGACACAAATCGGTGAGGCCGCCACCCCCACCGTCTTCCACTGTGAATCACGCATGTGCAGCACGCCATGTTGACACTTAATTCCTCGCCACTAATCTTTTTGCGTTATCTCTTTGATAGTGCAGTGTACCCTGGAACAATTAAAGATTTGAACTGCCAGCCAGCGAGGAGACATCAGTGTCCTTTCTTCAGGACACAGGTATTCTTCCTATAGAAAGCCAATGTCCCTGAAACCACCCTATGAAATTATATTTCTCCGACCGGGTAAAGTTGAGGTGCTCCAGGAAAACTTGCCGCACAAATGTCACCATCCGTCAAGGGAACTGGCTGGAGAATTCCCGATTACCATTCACGACTGTGGTTCGATTCATTTACTTGTGGTGTGAGGAGCTAACGTCCGTGAAATGGTGCGAAACCCAATTAGACCTGGCGAAGAGAACAATAGTTGACTGGAACAACTATATGCGGGAAGTTTGCGCGTGGGACGTCAGTCTTTGCAAGGGGACACGAATTAGAGGCGAGGGACTATGCGTCGAAATCAACAAAAGTTTGTTCACGAGCGGGAACCCCGATTTGTGTCACAATAATATGATTTGCATCACAATCTATTGCTCTGCTGACGCAAGCATCCTCACAATATATTTAGATTATATTTATGAAACTCCAAGGGGCACATAAACTGCAACCCAGTCCCCTGGCCCCTGTAATATATGAATAATAACGCAGTCAAAATGCCGACTGAGAGAGCTACATTAAGAACTTGTGTTGAATTTGAACAACATCGCGAGGCCGACTAAGAAGCAAACAAAACTGCTTGTGCTGCCACTTATTTATTTACTTTCACAAATGAAACCATTGAAGCCCACACAGTGTTTGAAGTGTATATTTTTTGTGCCTTGATCACTCTCAGATGACGATGAGATGTAGCAGCCATTAAACAAACGTGAATAGGCTTTAAGTGTGGGTATGCATGCTAAACAAGGGTTCCTGTTTGGGACTTTGGTGGTAAATTGTAGGGTGGCCAGATTTTCAGAGTGCCACATCCACCTGATATCCATAATGGTCACTTGCTAAAATAAAGTTTGCCTTTCATTTCTGTTTTCCCCTGACATTTGTCATAACTAAACAACTTTGCAAGTCCCATTTCATGAACATGACTATGGCTAGGTATGCTCAAACACAGAAGAAATCCCAAGAGTTTTATTTACAGTAGAACCTCTGGTCACGAACGTTTCCGAACACAATCAAAAATTCTGCCAAACTTTTGCATCTGTTCACGACCACACGCTCTGGTGGTGAACAAAAACACTGGCAGCCAGTTTCCCTTCCGTTTCGTACGCACCAATGATTTCCGCACGTGTTCAGTCTCTCCCTGTACATCGTTCTCGGTCAGACGTGCGTGCATTCGCTGTGAACTCTTTGTGCTGTAGTTCGTGTGCTTTTGCATTAATTTTGCAATTAACTAAGCAAGTGAAGAGTAGTAGTGTTGGTGAAAAGAAAGCTTCAAAGAAAATTGAAATCTAATTAAAGAAAGAAATCATTGAAAAGTATGAGCGTGGCGTTCATGTTACCAATCTTGCCGCCTAGTACAAGAAGTCGAAATCTACTAGAAATCTATCGATTTCTAAATCGAAATCTTCCTTCGCGGACTAGAGTCCTGCCAAGCAACGTTTTAGCCTTTTGCCCAGTCTTAGGGAGGTAGCTCTGGCCCCCACAACCCTGAAATGGACTGAGAAAGTTCTAGAATTGGCCTACTGAACTCATTCCATTGAGGGCTACAGAGCCTTCATAGTTCACGAACACACCTGAAGGGTACGCCATGCGTACACTTTCTAACTTATATGTATTTGTCTTAATCAAGCTCGGTTCTGTATGCCCACAAAGATCTCATATTTTTTTAACTGTCGTATGATGGTTTATGGGCGGCACGGTGGTGCAGTGGGTAGCACTGCTGCCTCGCAGTTAGGAGACCTGGGGACCTGGGTTCGCTTCCCGGGTCCTCCCTGCATGGAGTTTGCATGTTCTCCCCGTGTCGGCGTGGGTTTCCTCCGGGCGCTCCGGTTTCCTCCCACAGTCCAGAGACATGCAGGTTAGGTGGATTGCCGATTCTAAATTGGCCCTAGTGTGTGCTTGGTGTGTGGGTGTGTTTGTGTGTGTCCTGCGGTGGGTTGGCACCCTGCCCGGGATTGGTTCCTGCCTTGTGCCCTGTGTTGGCTGGGATTGGCTCCAGCAGACCCCCGTGACCCTGTGTTCGGATTCAGCGGGTTGGATAATGGATGGATGGATGATGGTTTATTTCTTTAAGGATGTTCAAATATCTTATTGTACTGAATACACATTTTTGCAAAAAAATGTTTGGACTTCTAAAATTTGCTCTTCTATTGACTCACTAATCCAAAGAAAGACATAAACTAGCCATCTAAATGAAGTATTTTTGTGAATTATCTAAAGTGCCCTAGACTTTTGCACAGTGCTGCAGATAATTTGTATTTTAGATACCTGAAAAGATTATTTATATCCGTAGAGATTTGACACAGCCGTGCTAACCACTGCACCATGGTGCTGCTCTGTCAGGATGTTTCTTTTTTTTAAATTTTTTTAGGACACTTCTGGAGGGAGGTACATGCAGCCTTTACAGAAAGCGCAGTGCTTAAGGCAGGATCCAGCCTTGGACATGATGCAAGTCCGTGATAACACCCAGTCAAAGACACAGTTATATTCACTAAATTTAGTGTCCTGTTTCTACAGTAACTTGTATGGGATTTGAAAAACATGTAGTGAGAGAAAACCTACACAGTGTGATGGACGGCCAGGGATCGTGCCCTGTTGTGAAGCCTGGGAGAGGGGGGACCAAGAAAAGGGCAAGCCATTCCCCAGGACATGAAAGGACAGCCACCCTGGGTTACATCGGGGCCACGAGCATGGGGTTGTAACGCTCAAGCCTGTTGGGTTGCATGGCCACCACCAGGGGCCGTTTGGATAATTCCGGAGCCGTGGTCTGCAGCACTTCCGCCTCAACCAGAAGTGCTGCCAGAAGAAGAGCCGGACTTAAAGTGCAGCACTTCCACCGCACCTGGAAGTGCTGCTGGGACTTAATTGAGACCCCCTCACTCCACTCCGGAGTCAGGTGCAAGAGGACTGAGCTTGCAGGAGAGGAGTGGAGGCAGTGAAGAAAAGAAAAGAAAAGAGAGACAAAAAGATAAGGACTGAGGTATTGAGGAGATTTGTGGTTGCATTGTGTTGTGCAGAAAAGTAAAATAAACCGCGTGTGTTTTGGGGACATTCTGAGTCCATCTGTCTGTGTCCGAGGGGCAAAACTCCACCACAGATATGCGAGGAACATGGTATAGTCTACCTCAGATGATGAACATGCCATGCTTTAAATCCAGTGGCACTACTCACTAATCACCATGTCACCTTTGCTTTCACCCAAATTATGTACCCACTTTCAAGGCTCCTAGCAATCCTTCAGTGAAACAGGCACTTGGTGATTATTGGTATTTTCAGGTTCAAAGTACGAAGGCAGCTCTCTGTGTTGGGTTTTTACATGTAGCACAGGGTGTGAAGCAATCATTTACAAACCAGAGGCTTTTAACTAATGATTTACTTCAGCTTCACAGAGAATTCACAAGAAGTGCAAATGATGGGCTCAGCATGCTATCTGCATCCTACTCATCACCCAGATTCCAAAATCGAGCTCTAGGATGGCACTGTTTGTCCCACAACATACCACAAGGAACACTCGCATGACCAATGACACAAAGTATAGAAAAACTGTGCTGCTTAACATGGAAGTTTCACACAATGCTCATGATGTCCACATGTAGCCTTGTGGTGCACAAAGTATTCTTTCATTTTGCTCTATTTTTGGAATCAAACATCTAGAAGACCTTGGCATAAATTGTCTTGTTTTAGCTGTAATGAACCTTGAAATAACCAAGACAGTGAACATAACAAAAATAACTGGAGAGCATGCAACACTACCTCTTTATTGACTACTAGGGGTTTTACCCCCTGCTCGATTTGCTCGCCATCCACCCTGGCCTCTGCTACGTGCCAGCCACTTCGCGTCTCTGCAGCTCATGTTGTGAAGACGGGGGGCTGAACGCACCCCAAGGAGATGTGGCCGTTCCTCCGAAACCCCCTCTTAAACGGTGATACAATGGGAAACAAATACAGTTTATTTTTTACCTCCTCTTTGCTCCTCTTTACCTTCTCTGGCTTGCTGCTGCCGTTCTGTGTGATCTGCATCTCACGTGGCGCTTTGAACATTTAAAAGCCTGTACAGCAGCTGTCATACTCTTTGTTTTTTATTTCCGGCCCCGGACGTGGTTAAATCTCTTGGCACAAAGTCTCACCTCGTGAGTTCTTGATATTTTAGTTTATTTTTTTAAAAAACGGAATAAGAACCTGAAAATCTAACAACATCACATTAAAGTTCAATACATTTTGAAAAGAATGATATCAAACATATATATGTAGGTTTTAAAATAAGCCAGATTTAAAGCGTAACAAAAAATGTGACATAAAAAGTGACATAAAATTGTTGCACAAAATCATTGCACTTTTAGGCTTAGGATTTTATATATATATATAGAATAGATTTGTACAACACCACAGAAATGATCACACAAAACCAATGTGATAATTATAGATAGATAGATACAGTTAGGTCCATAAATATTTGGACAGAGACAACTTTTTTCTAATTTTGGTTCTGTACATTACCACAATGAATTTGAAATGAAACAACTCAGATGCAGTTGAAGTGCAGACTTTCAGCTTTAATTCAGTGGAGTGAACAATGAAACAGCCTTTGAGTCAATTGTCCAATTACTTTTGAGCCCCTGAAATGAAGGGATTGTGTTAAAAAAATGCTTTAGTTGCCTCACATTTTTATGCAATCTTAAATATTTATGGACCTAACTGTAGATAGATAGATAGATAGATAGATAGATAGATAGATAGATAGATAGATAGATAGATAGATAGATAGATAGATAGATAGATAGATAGATAGATAGATAGATAGATAGTGTCACGCACGAGCACATGGGGAGCAGTTTAAGGACCTGACGTGCAACGCGACAAGTCGTGCCAGGGGAAAACAGTGGGGTACTAACCTCTCTTTATTTTCTCAGAAAAGATTAAGCATTGCCGCCGTAATTGCACCCGGACGACTTCAAGAAGCACAACACTTCCGGGTCCCTTTCTTTCCTCCCGTCCCCCTGTGATGACGTCAGCTACCCATCCACCACAACGTTTTCCCAGCATCCCACTGTTTTGATTTCCGGTCCTCTTCCATAAATTGTCCGTCCACCTACCCTTCTATGTCTGATGATTTGTAACAATTATTTTGACCTTATTTTGCAGTATACGGGGCTAAAAACCCCAAATCTTTATGAGCGTTTGTCTCTCTTTTCTACAATAGATAGATAGAACGGTATTTGTCAGGACGTAATTTGGCTTTTAACAGGAGCTCTTTAAATAAATAAATACATAAATAGATAGTTTAGTAAATATATAAATATACACATACTTTAGTCTGAGCACACAGGCATTATGCAGGTGTATTGCTGTTGGTATAAAGGAGCCCCAGTGATGTTTATTGACACACTTCTGCTGAATAATTTGATGGCTGAAAGTGCTCAGTGTTAGTGTGTCAGAGAGAGGATGTGCAGCATTGTTCATAATGGGACTCTGTTTTGTTTCCATTCTTTCCTTCGCTATGAACTCCAAAGGGTTCAGAGTGTGTCCTATAACTGAACTGAAATATATTATCAATTACAAAAACTTACACCAGAATCATAATGTATTAACCCCACATTAAACATGTGGCAATGTGTCTCCCCAATTTACAATGAAGAGTACAGAACACTAAAAGAATAAAACAAGCACACCAGGCCAGCATTAGTGAACTGCTTTAAGAATTCCACAATTGCTAAGCGTAAAACCAAAACTTCACACTACATTCACAAAACCTCGGACTGTTCAGGCTAAATGAAACAATGATCTCAAAAACACTTTGTCTTCGCCCCTAACTATCAATGCTTTCAGGTCACCCACAAAGCCAGTCAACATTTCAAACTACTGACCATTCATTCACATCAAACATCTGAAAATACTGCCAGTCTGTAGTACTCATGACATTAGGGAAAAAGAGTATTGTGTATGTGGTCTGTTGCATGTTAGTGTCTTCTGATCATCGACACACAAACACTGGTATTTGAGGCACTATAAATTAAACCATTTACTTGTGCACCAAATTCTTTAACCAAGTCTATAGAACTGCAAGAACATTTTCAGCTTAGCACTCAGTTTATAATGTTAATTTGCACATTTTGCTAAACACTATGCAGTTCTCTACATTAGACACAATTACCACCACTAATATCACTTTTGTTTTAAGTTGGAAAACACAGCCACTCAAAATGTCTCACTCATTGGTCAGTTGCCTACACCAAATTCTCAAGTGTGAAAACATTTACAGCTAAAGTCTTCACTTTGATAGCTGAGCATGAGCGCAATAAACAGGCAACAGGTTAGTTTACTTGGTAAGAACATCAATGGAGACAGATATTACTCAGAGAGGTAGTAGAAGGGGTTTGAAGATAAAATGAGAATGAGGATGAGGACAAAGCCGTGGAAGAAGACAAAGGAGAACAATCACAGATGAAATCCATACCAACCCGATTGATCTTGTGGAAGGTGTATGATGGCCAACCCTACAGACGGATACCCCTTCTCCAGGTTTTTTTTTATTCTTTATTTCGCCTTATACAATTTCTTGTATTAGGAATTTGTTAGTTTTCGCATACCCCTTGGGGTCAGAACACAGGGTCAGCCGTAGTACAGCGCCCCTAGAGCAATTACAGGTTCAGGGTCTTGCTCAAGGGCCCAGCAGAGTAGGAACTCTTTTGGCCGTGATGGGGATTCAAACCGGCAACCTTCTGGATACCAGCACAGATCCTTAGCCTCAGAGCCACCACTCTGCCCAGGTTATGGAGGTTCATACTGCATTAGTCAGGTGAATAATTTTGTGGACAAAAGAACTGGTTGCTATAACGGTTCTTTTTTGTTTTGGGAGGAGCAGAAGTTACAGTATATAGGTGTAATGCATGCAGCAGTTTTGAGATGATGATAAGTGTGCAGAGGTGCAAGGAAAGAAATGTATGAGGCCAAAAGGGAACATTAACAGGCATTATAGAAGGACCGAAAAAAAGAAAAGTGCCAAAACATATGAAGAAATGCGCTTGAGGTGCTTAAGGGTGAAAACAGACAAATGGGATTAACAGCCAAATGAGGAGTAAGATATAGTTGATGTTCAAAGTTGAACTGAATATTACACAGAATAACTTTCCATGAGATGGAAGGGAAGGAAGTCAGTAGTGATCAGCGGAACAAGCAAGTTTCAATTTGCATATAATTTAGTGAAACTTATTCTAAAATTCATACTGCAGGTGCTTTTACAATTGCAAAATGTGAAACTAACAAAATAGTTTTTGGAATTTAAAAGATTTTTTTTGGTTGGCAAACAAGGAATATTGCTTCTAAAGCCTCATTTGCACTTCCACGTTTACCTGTGTTCTTTTATGCAGCTGTGTAAGACCTGTACACCGTACCAAACAAGTAAAGTCAGTTCTATTTATGCCACTTTTACATGTCACCATGGATGAATACGGTACACTGCAGCATATTTTCCACGTAAAGACACACCAAGATGCATCAACATGAACATTAGTGTTTTCTGCAAAGTCACTGTTCTCAAAACTGCCATCACCTAACAACTGCCTTATCCTAGTTGTGGATGTGCACACTTCTGGTGATTTTTGATTTTTTTAATAGAGATCATTATTTAAATACTAAATGATAAGCAGAAGTATGAAAAATCAGTGCCTGAAAAGGCTTCCAAACAGGAAGAAAATGCCTTTCGTCTTGTGTGAATGACATGAGTTTTGATGGAGGCGAGGTGTAATTTATTTAGCAATTTGTTTTTGCAAAGCAAAACACAGAGTCATGCTGCAAATTCGGTTTTGAACAAACCTTTTCACTCATCATAAGTATTGTGGGGTACAGCCTGGACACAGACAGGTAGACATGATGTTTTCACCACACAGACATGTTTATTTACAGCTATTTACAATAATTAAAGTGCACAATACCCAGTGCCGCAGCATAAATCACCCCTTCAGTCCTGGCCTTTCACAATGCCTTCACTGTCTCAGGTCCACCTCCACTCCTCTCGTCCTGGGCTCTGTCCACTTCCACCCGACTATTGCTCCCGAATGGAGGGAGTCGGCCTCTTTTATTCACACCCAGATGGGCTCCAGGTGCTTCCCAACACTCCCCTGTGTGGCGGAAGTGCTGGCTGTGCACCCGGACGGACTCCGGGTGTCCCCGATCCTCTTCCCCCCAGCACTTCCGGGTGTGGCGGAAGTGCTGAGGTCCAGGGTTCCCAAGGCAGCAGGGCGCCCCCCTGGTGGGGACCACGGGCCCCTACAGGGTTGAGCTTCCCACAAGCTCTCCTCCGGTCCTCCTGGGCATCCCGGCTGGGTACCACCCCCAGCCGCGTGCCACAGTAGTGACACTGCCAAACTGAAAATAAAGTAGGCTCATTACGTAAAGTTACATATAAGAATGCCATAGTCTTTGGAGATTACAAATATTAAAAGTTATGAAGGTGGTAAGAAGCAAATAGAAAGGAAATTTGAACACCATTTGCTTTCAAGCCAGAATTGAGACAGGAAAAGAAGGGAGAAGTAGGAACAGAAAACCTGGACTTTGGTAATTGAGCTCAGAATCGCCAAATACTGTACGTAATTTCATTTTATTTAATGGAAAAACACAAGTCATCTTACCTAAAAAGTTTATATATGCAGTAAATGTAAAAACAGCAGAGTATAAATCATTGAGCAATACCACTGTATGATTTCTTTTTTCTTGGTAAGAATTTTGATTTCCAAGTGACACACATGTAAAATATTCAGTCTTGCTGCCAAAAGCACGCATAGACAAAGGCTATTTTTTTTTTTTAAAACAACTAACCGTTTACTTTTAGTGTTGGCCAACTCATCTCCCAGCAACCTGTGATCCTCCTCCACAGCCAGAAGTTGCTAAGCGAGGCATGTTTGTCCCCTCGTGCTGGACAGGACCTCCTAAATGACCCTGCCTGGGGGTTGGACTCTACTCAGATGTGCTGTGAACAGGAAAGATTCATGTAATATTCTGATGGCAATCAGAAAAAATACTTTTATGATTATTCAGAAAAGAAACATATTGGTTTATAGCAGGGGTGGGCAAAGTCATTCCTGGAGGGCCGCAGTGGCTGCAGGTTTTTGTTCTAACCCAATTGCTTAATAAGAAGCACTTATTGCTCTAGAAACACTTCTGCTTCATTTTAGTTATTTCCCTCATTAAGATTTTGAACCCTTATTGCTTATTTAAGTCTTAAACAGCTGCATTCTTGGTTTTTAATTGCTCCTTATTAGCAATAAGATGCAAATGACAAAAGAAACCAACAGTTATCCATTTTGCTTGTTACCCTTTACACCTGTGTGTATTTATCGTGCACTATTTGGTTTAATTAAATACTTGGAAGGAAAGAGAAGAGAAAAAAGTGAAGGATTGAGAATTACCCATCCGTTTTACACTTCAAAGTATTTGGATGATATCCTTAGAATGGAAAAATAATCTAGGATATGAGAATGACCTGACATAGCAGAGTTAAAGCACTAACAAGCCATGAAATGTAATTATGCCCCCAGCCCTGTTGAACTTTCCCACATTTTCAACCTTCGCATTGCATTGAATAAACATTCTGCTTTACAGGTTATAGCAAGGTGGCATCTTTACAACATTCAAGAAGCAGCATAGAGGGATTCCAGGTCTTCAAAGGGCACACTGGCACACCTTTTCAGGTAAAGTGGGCCACTTTTGATTTGCAAGTCTTTGGGATGAAAATCAAATACCTTTGGAAATAACTTTGCACCGATGGAGACTAGGCTGGGTATTAATGACTTGACTGTGGAGCTCTAAGCAAGCAGCAATTCCACTAGCCCATGTGCCACCCAGTCAGGAGATTCTAGTCATGCCTTCACTTTATGAACCCATTTGGTCGAAAACTTGAAGGTGACTGGAGGCATCGCTAACTGCAAATTGTGTCTGAGCCATTGTTATTCACTAGCAAATCTCACTGGGAACTGAACCAAAACATCTAATGTCATCTAGTGATCCAAAGAATCTGTAACAAAATAAATATTAAACAATATTTCAAAACTCCATAAGAACAAAGTGGCCAAGGTGATAAGTCATTGTCTGATAAAGCACAAGGCTGTTAATTCAGTTGTCGCTATGAATGACCAGCCATGTGACTCAGCAAGTCTCCTAACTGGTCAACTCAGATATATGAACATGAAGTATTTATCTCTTTATTAATACATGCAGTATCCCTGCAATCCGTTATTTTTGAGCTAACAAGGCACCATTTCATGACTATGGCATCACAAGTTTTGCTCACTCTGTCAATGATGAATTATTTTGTAATTGCTTTAATGCAAGAATCACACAATGGATGGGTGGATAACAATCTGCTTGCTGCACAGTATTAGAGGAACTCTGCCAATGGGCAAAGCAATCCTGGAAACCAATTGATGAAACTGCTCTTAATTTGACAATTAGAACAAGACAGAAATAAATGGCTTAGAAATAAGTTGGATACTATGGTGGATTGGCACTCCAGCCACCATAAAAATAAATAAATAAAAATCTCACACTGTTCCTGTGCTTTGCTGAGGTGTCACCCACTGCACTCGGGTCCCAATCCAGGTGGTTTGGTGTGTGGTGGGCGTAGCAATGTGTTATCAGCACATGCTCCCAACCCAACTTACCACGTATATACAGTATATGGTGTATACTGTATATATATATATATATATATATATATAGTGTCACACATACATGTGGAAGAGCAACTTCTAGGTTCATCAGAGTTATGGCATACCACCCTGGGACAAGAGAGGGTGCTGTCACTAACTATGTTATCTCCCACTCCTTCCACAGCTCCAAGAAGACTCCCCATGAGGGCAACTGACTCCTTCTGGACTGAGCGTTATAAAGGCAAGTCTCCCTTGGAGGATGGTGTCTGCTGTTGGACTGGGCTGACCACAGGATGGAGCACCCTGCTAATCATTACAAATGCCAAGGAACACTATCTCTTGCCTATTACGTCTATTTCCTTTCCATTTTTTTTCTTTGCTATTAAAAATGTTTCATTCTAATTTTTGTTTTCATTTTGCTGTAATTAAACAGAACAACCCAACTGGCATCCCAACTTTTTGCATCTCTGGGAAGTGTCATTTCCCCACTTGATCGGTATTATTTATATATATATATATATATATATATATATACACAGTGTGTGACAATAGGTGGCGCTATTCCAGGGCTTGACCCAGCACAGACAGATACGGGAGGCACACTTACAAAAGAAAGAAGGCTTTTTATTTTTCTTTGCTCGTGTAGAACGTCTTCCCCATCCCCACAAGCCCACAACACAGTGCAAAACACGAATACCAATCACAATCCTTCTCTTATTCTTTTCTTCTCCACTCCTCTCTGGCAAGCTTAGTCCCTCTCCTCCCGCCTCTGGCTCCCGGAGTGGTGGCTGCTGGTTCCTTTTATAGCCCACCCGGAAGTTCTCCAGGTGTTTGATGACCCATTTCTGGCTTCACTTCCGGGTGTGGCAGAAGGACCTCCACACGGGCTGCTCAAGAAGCTCTGCAGCTCCCCCTGGCCACACCCCCGGATCCCAACAGGGTTATAGGGAACTCCATCTCCCATGGAGCCCTGCAGGAATCCAAGGCACCACTGCCACGCAGGGGGGCTGCCATCTAGTGTCCCACGAGAGGTACTGTTCTGACCAGACTTGCTCCCCCAGTCGGCCTGTGACAATATATATATATATATATATATATATATATATATATATATGTGTATATACAGTTAGGTCCATAAATATTTGGACAGAGACAACTTTTTTTCTAATTTTGGTTCTGTGCATTATCACAATGAATTTGAAATGAAACAACTCAGATGCAGTTGAAGTGCAGACTTTCAGCTTTAATTCAGTGGGGTGAACAAAACGATTGCATAATTTTTTGAACACAATCCCTTGATTTCAGTGGCTCAAAAGTAATTGGACAATTGACTCAAAGGCTATTTAATGGGCAGGTGTGGGCAAGTCCGTCGTTATGTCATTATCAATTAAGCAGATTAAAGGCCTGGAGTTGATTTGAGGTGTGGTGCTTGCATGTGGAAGATTTTGCTGTGAACAGACAACATGCGGTCAAAGGAGCTCTCCATGCAGGTGAAAGAAGCCATCCTTAAGCTGCGAAAACAGAAAAAACCCATCTGAGAAATTGCTACAATATTACGAGTGGCAAAATCTACAGTTTGGTACATCCTGAGAAAGAAAGCAAGCACTGGTGAACTCAGCAACGCAAAAAGACCTGGACGTCCACGGAAGACAACAGTGGTGAATGATCGCAGAATCATTTCCATGGTGAAGAGAAACCCCTTCACAACAGCCAACCAAGTGAACAACACTCTCCAGGGGGTAAGCATATCGATATCCAAGTCTACCATAAAGAGAAGACTGCATGAAAGTAAATAACAGTGGGTGCACTGCAAGGTGCAAGCCACTCATAAGCCTCAAGAATAGAAAGGCTAGATTGGACTTTGCTAAAGAACATCTAAAAAAGCCAGCACAGTTCTGGAAAAACATTCTTTGGACAGATGAAACCAAGATCAACCTCTACCAGAATGATGGCAAGAAAAAAGTATGGAGAAGGCGTGGAACAGCTCATTATCCAAAGCATACCACATCATCTGTAAAACACGGTGGAGGCAGTGTGATGGCTTGGGCGTGCATGGCTGCCAGTGGCACTGGGACACTAGTGTTTATTGATGATGTGACACAGGACAGAAGCAGCCGAATGAATTCTGAGGTGTTCAGAGACATACTGTCTGCTCAAATCCAGCTAAATGCAGTCAAATTGATTGGGTGGCATTTCATGATACAGATGGACAATGACCCAAAACACACAGCCAAAGCAACCCAGGAGTTTATTAAAGCAAAGAAGTGGAAAATTCTTGAATGGCCAAGTCTTAACCCAATTGAGCAGGCATTTCACTTGTTGAAGACTAAACTTCAGACAGAAAGGCCCACAAACAAACAGCAACTGAAAACCGCTGCAGTAAAGGCCTGGCAGAGCATTAAAAAGGAGGAAACCCAGCATCTGGTGATGTCCATGAGTTCAAGACTTCAGACTGTCATTGCCAGCAAAGGGTTTTCAACCAAGTATTAGAAATGAACATTTGATTTCCAGTTATTTAATTTGTCCAATTACTTTTGAGCCCCTGAAATGAAGGGATTGTGTTAAAAAAATGCTTTAGTTGCCTCATATTTTTATGCAATTGTTTTGTTCACCCCACTGAATTAAAGCTGAAAGTCCGCACTTCAACTGCATGTGAGTTGTTTCATTTAAAATTCATTGTGGTAATGTACAGAACCAAACTTAGAAAAAAGTTGTCTCTGTCCAAATATTTATGGACCTAACTGTAATATATACAGTATATATATATATATATATATATATATATATATATATATATATATATATATATATATATATATATATATATATATATATATAATATTGAAGTTTGAATACAGTTTTTTTTTTTTTTGCCATGCCTGGCTACTGACTTTTTGGCTTACACATATAATTTTGACATGCACACACACACACACGCACACACACACACACAATTGAAAAATCAGACACATATTTTGCCCAGCTTTTATTTTTTTGCACTCGCACACACAGTGGACACACAGTCATAACTTTAAGTGTGGCCTTTGCTTGCCTTCAGAATCGTGTGGCTCATACACTTGTGCAAAATAATGACTGTGAACGTCTCCTCAATTCACCAATCAAAAACAGAACTTGCTAGAGCCCACCTGCTCATCTTTGATAGGTGAAAATGACAGTTTTCATTTCAAGGCATTTTAGATGTCATGTGCGGTGTCACTGAAATAAATAAATGAGGAAATAATTATAAATAAATACATAAAGAAAAATGCAGACACTAGTTGTTGTTTTTTTTATTGCAATGTGCAAAGACAATTCTGGGATGGTGGCCTAAGAGGCAGACCTTCAAAGAAAAAGCCATCTCTGAAACTGTCAAATAAAAAGAAAACATTAAAATGAAGAGAAGAACACCAACATTGTATAGAAGATGAGTGGAAAATCATATTATGGTCAGCATCCTGGAGTCATCTTTTCACGGCTGCAGACGACACAGGTGTTGGGCGTGTATTGAAGGAAGAAGCCCACTGAGGACGTGTTAGGCTTTTGCTTCTCACACTACACACTCCTATGCCGTTCAGCCTTCCCTTTCTTCTTCTTCTCTGGTTAGATCCCGTTTGTCCTCTACTCTCAAACCTTTGTATGAAATCTGTCACATGAAATATCCTTTTTTTCTGAAAAAAAATGACTGACGTGTTTCTTGTGAAAGCGGTTTCATTTTGTCAATTTTTGAACCAAGAAGTGAGCTTTAGGAATGTTTCAGCTATGCTAATGCAATTCCAAAGGTTCCTCTATTAATCAGTTACCATTTGAACAAGACAAATTGCAGTCGTATGTAAATAATAATTTAAAATCTATAATTTCAAACGGTAATAGCTGTTAGAAACACTAGTAATGTTTTGGCTGTATTTTTAATCAGTTTAATAATATATTGATAAAAGGTATCGATTTGTATCAAAAACATGAACATTTCTGGATTTGTCCAAACTTTTGACTGGTATTGTACTTCTTTGACATATAGGAAGGAGGCCCTCAGACACAGGAACCTGTAATACACAGGACGCGGGATCCGTAAGGCTGCAGAATTAACAACTGCGACACCGCCACCAAATGAAGAATTCAAATAAGGCAGAGTCACGCCAAGCACTCTGGGTTTTATGAAGTTCTGGGCTGTTTTTACTTCGACAATCTGGCCACTCCCAGCGGCTAGCAAGTCACCGTTTTAACATAACAAAGTGCGCCTAGGAGTTGGACGAACTGGGCATTGACAGATCTGTCGGGTATGTTGACGTGGATTTGGGAACTTGGTGGGTTCTTACTACGAGATATAACACTTCAAAAAAAGACTGTAACTTTATGCATGTAACTCGCGCATAAGTTCCTACTCTGTGGAACGATATCATCAGTTAACGTTTCTTAAGTAATTTTAACCGAACTATATGTGTTAGGGTAGGGAAGAAACCTGCACAGTCACATAAACTCTGTCCTGCAAGGTGTGCCCGAGAGAGAGAGAGAGAGAAAAAGAGAGAGAGCGAGAGAGAGAGAGAGAGAGAGAGAGAGAGAGAGAGAGAGAGAGAGAAAGAGAGAGAGAGAGAGAGAGAAAGAGAGAGCGAGCGACTCCGACTCTGGCATGCAGGTGAGGCTGGCAGGGTGTGTTCAGTAGGGCGGAGAAACGAGCTTGGCAAATCTGCTTCAGCGAGCCTTCAAGGAGGTAGAGAGAGAGCGAGAGACGGCAAGAGTGAACGTGTGACCTTTCTCGCAATCCGTCCTGTACATACTCGCTTGCACACACCTCTGCCAGGTAAGTTTTTGTTTTAAATATGCTTTGATTTACCTTAAACATATACGAGACTTGAGTGTATTTCTGGAGTTGAACTGTAGTCCTACAATCCGTGGACTGCTTTTCGGCCAATTTTTTCTGCGTTATTCCAATGATGAAGCCACCAGCTACACTCCGATCGCGAACTACTATAGTTAAGATCTCTTGCGGCTGCGCACTTTCAATTTGTGGCACTCGAGAATCATTCGGGGTGACTTTGTGCGAACTCGGGACCAAATAAATGAGATGTGGTTTTTTGAAGGTCAGTTTAAAGTAATATCTATCTATCTATCTATCTATCTATCTATCTATCTATCTATCTATCTATCTATCTATCTATCTATCTATCTATCTATCTATCTATCTGTTGCGCATCTAGAAAAACTGAATTGGTGCTGGATGGGCAATACGTTGGCGCAGTGGCTAGTCCAACTCTGTTCTAGTTGTGGCTCAAATGCTGGGGTTTGCATATTCTCCCTGTGCCTTTTTCTTAATGTACTGTGTAGATCTCCTCTCACATTCCAGGCACGCTAGTTTGATGTTGATCAGCAATGCAACATTGATCCTGAATGTACCTCAAAGTGTACCACGCACACACTAAAAGTGAATTAAGTTAAATGGATGTATGGATGTGTGAAAGTGGGCACTCCACAATCTGAACTCACACTTGCATTGGAAATAGTAATGAGTCTCTAGGTCAAACTTGGCTTCAATTTTTCTCCTAATACTGTACTGTAGTATTTATGTGGCCTTTTTATGAGTTTGTGCAAGGCAGTGTTCTTCTAGTTACTGCTCGCATTAAGTCAGGTGTGAACGGCTGTCTCAACTGTAACATTTAAATAATCTCAAAGATTTCATTTATATTCTGTCTTTCTCTAGTATGCCCCATCCCTCTGCAACCAAACAACATGATGCCTGTTTCTATAATTCTATAGGTGGGGCATAGGTGACTCAGATGACTTGCTATGGGCCATACTGCTTGTCCATAGCAGGGATTAAGCCAAGTGGTCCAACTGTGTGTTTCAGCCCCTGGACCACCGGGCCGTCTCAGCTGCAGACGTGCCTTGTCTGTCCTGAATTCAAGGAGTGTTCTTTCTGCATTAACTCCACCTTGTTTTATTGTTCCCTTGCTGACTTTAAATCCTGTTTCAAATGATTTCCCTGTTTACATTGTGCATTGTTCTCTAAAAGTCCCTTTAACGCTCATAGCCCATTGGCCATTGTGGGTTTATAAGCCAGGGTAGAGCCTTGGGCTGACTCAGACCATTTAAGGAGAAACATGCCTATGTTCAAATCCACACTAGAACACAAACTGCATTTTTAAAGCCATGAGGTTAAGCCTACTCAGTTAATAATATTTAATTAGATTTATATAGCACTTTTCTAACCTACTCAAAGCGCTTTACACAGACAGTATGGGGTCCGCGTCAATCACCACCAATATGCAGCATCTCCCTGGATGATGTGAGGCCAGCCATGTTTGTACCAGTATGCTTTTCACACATTAGCTATCAGGTGGTGAAGGAGTGAGAAAGATAGTTAGCCAGTAGGGGGCAGAGGATAATTAGAAGGCCAGAACGACCAGGCCTTGAGGAGCAATTTAGCCAGGACATTGGGGTATGCCCTTCTCTTTTCAAAAGATGCCCTTTTATGACCACGGACAAGACCTCAGTTTTATATCTCATCCAAATGATAGAGCTGATTTTAACAGCACATTGTCCCTGTCTCTGCACTGAGCCATTGGGTTCCACACACAGACCACAGGGTAAGCACCCCCTGACTGAGATGGGTCTAACTGTAGTCCACAGCACCTAACAAAGGTCATGTAATGGCCATAACGTCAGACACAAAATGGCCTTTGAGTCACACAATGACGCTAATCTTAACCATAATGTTACCGGGAGTGCAATGGATGGTTTGCGACTGATGTTGTGAGTATTTCGTGATGTTGGGATGTAATGAGACTGACCTCATAGGTCAGACCCATAAAAATTGGCATCATTATTTGGATGAGATGTAAAACTGAAGCCCTGAATCTCTGTGGATGTAAAAGATCCTTTGGCATCCTTCAGAGAGAATACAGTGTTGTCATGGCTAAATGTCCTGCTGTTGTGGCACTGCCTGGTCATTCCACCCCCTCAATTATCTTCTGTCCCTTATTGGCTAACTATCTCACTCACCCCTTCACCACCTAAGAGCTAATGTGTGGTGAGCATACTGGTATAAGAATGGCTGCCATCACATCATCCACGTGGATTCTACACATTGGTGGTGGTTGAAGTGGCTACCCACTATCTATGGAAAGCACTGAGTAGGTTAGACAAGCACTATAGAAATGTAATTTATTAATATTATTAAGGTTAATGTCTAGACATGTCATTATGGTTCACTATTTCATACATCCAGAGCCGGACTGACGTTTACAATGAGTGGGAGGTTTCCCGGTGGCCTGCTGCCTGGTCTGGCCTTGCATTCAGAGCAACCAGTGAAATAAACTAATGGTGAAATGATATAATGTTATTATACTGGAAAACGAGCAGGCGTTATTGCTCTGTAGTGGGCACAAATCCTTTTGGTTTAACGTTGGAGGGTTTCTTGTTTTTGTTCTTGTCAAGTTTTGACTTTGCGTGCGTCTCGCGCTCTTGACATTTAAACAAGAGTGGTATGATGAGAGGTGCGTATGTCTGGTGCTTCTGTGATCAAAGTTATATATGAAGATTGTTTAAAATATATAATTTACTAGGGGGCATTGCCCCCTGCTCGCTTCGCTTGCCAACCCCCATGTTTAGTTTTCCGGATACACACTTTTAAGATTTTTTTTTCTTTGAATTGTTGCTATTTCATTAGTTTCACTTTTATTTCAGAACTTCTGTAAAAACAATATTTGGAATCTTTCGAGTCCCAATGTGCTGAATCTTTTAAATGAGGTCAGTGAGACATGTGTTTAATGACTTTGTACAATAATTCAGGATAGGTTTCTCTGTTTGGAATTTCAGCACAGACAAAGCGATCGACATCATCAGCAGTTAATAATTTTTTTGGAAAGTAACCAATAAATGCATGTGAGGTAAACTCCATTTTTGAAATTCTCTGACTTAAACTTCAAAGCCTTACAATATTTACATACTTCAGACATGTCATCTGTGTCCATATATTCAATCTCTATTCGCCTTTTCGTTATTTTTCCGAGTAATAATTTCTCTTTCTTTGCGCTAATGCGATGTTTACTTTTTTTTTGACACTGTCTTGTCGTTTTTTTTCTGCTTTCATATTCTGCATCTCGCTCTGCGTGGGTTTCGCACCTACGTTTTTTTTTAAACTTTTGAATTCCAGTTCTCATTATCTCTAACCTGCTCTGCATGTGTTTGGTCTCCTTGTTTTTTAATCTTTTTATGACGTTTTACTTTGTTTTCTACTCTGTCTTTTATTTCTGACCTCGCTTTATCCTGCTTTTTTTTAATGACACCTGGTCCGTGGTGATTATTTTCACTTTTTCGAGTAATAATTTCTGTTTTTTTGCACTCCTGCGATCTTTACTTTCTTTTTTTTATACTTTCTAATTTTCCTACTTTCATATTCTTTAAGTTTCTCCACATGTATATCCATCCATCCATCCATCCATTTTCCAACCCGCTGAATCCGAACACAGGGTCACGGGGGTCTGCTGGAGCCAATCCCAGCCAACACAGGGCACAAGGCAGGGAACCAATCCTGAGCAGGTTGCCAACCCACCGCAGGACACACACAAACACACCCACACACCAAGCACACACTAGGGCCAATTTAGAACCGCCAATCCACCTAACCTGCATGTCTTTGGACTGTGGGAGGAAACCGGAGCACCCGGAGGAAACCCACGCAGACACGGGGAGAACATGCAAACTCCACGCAGGGAGGACCCGGGAAGCGAACCCAGGTCCCCAGATCTCCCAACTGCGAGGCAGCAGCGCTACCCACTGCGCCACCGTGCCGCCCCACATGTATATCGCGCCAACTATTTTTTTTTGAGCCTTTCGAATTCCACTGCTTTCATAATCTCTAACCAGCTCTGCATGTGTATAGCGCCAACATCCGGATTAGACATGCTTTTTTTCAATTTCACTTGTTCCGGGCTGATAATTACTTTCCTTATTTTCTGAATTTGCACATAGATTATTCTTTTTCTTTTTTGTCTCTCCAAAACTTTTGAGTCTCTTTTCTCCGCACTGTTTTCTTCTTCGCTTTGTTGTCTACATTTCATTTATAATGTATTATCCTTATACACTTTATATGCACTGAGAGCCGTGGATCTGTGTGTGCTCAAAGCCAAAACACGACTGAGTGTGTTGCTGGCTGCCCTTGCTCTTATTTATTTGTAAGTAGGGCATGTCTTGCAAGAATCTCATGTTCTACGTCATCGCGAGATGGTCCTGGGTCAATCTCTTGGCACAAAGTCTCATGTTTAAGGTCCCCGCGAAACGCTCCATGGCCATTCTCTCTAGTCTTGCAGGTCTTTTAAGTGTCTTCTGTGATCTTAACGTGAAGATCACGTATCGTAGCCATACTGTTTCTCTACAGGATTTTTTTTTTATAATAGAGAGATATAATTATAATATTGTTTATAATATACTTTGAATTATATTTGGATCTTGTACGGGTTTTGGAATTTGTTACTGTGTATTTATTTTGTTTCAAATGTTAATGAAGTGTAGCGTATGCTCACGTTTTTAACGTTTTTTGTTTTTTCCTTTTTCCCTCAGAGTGACTGAATAGGCTACGTGAAATGTTTTATTTTTCTATTAATGAAACACATATGTGAGTGGAATGATTTGTGTTTTTAAATGTTCCTGTTGTTCTTTATTTCATGATAACTTTGTTAATGAACGTGTCTTGTTTTTACTTTATTTTAATATTTTTAAAGTGCGTCTCTCGCGTTCTGACAGTTAAACCTTAGCGCTATGATGAGAAAGTCATTGAATAGGTTACTAAATGCATTCTTTACAATGTGCTTGACAGAATTCTGTGGCACTGAGACATTTTTTGAGTCTTTTGTCTATTGAAGAAATTGAAAGTGCCGTTTTTTGACCAACACTTCAAATGTTGTGGAAGAGTATTTAGTGTTACCATCCAGACGCTGACAGCGGCCTTGTAGATTCCAGACTCCCAGGTGAAACTGCAAACATAATCTCTGCACTGGGGATTCCATTGACAACTACTTTTTGTGGTTCAGTGCTTTTTGCACATTTGTTTTGATATAAATATTACAGAACTACATGGTGTGTTTATTTATGAAGTGTTGTTCCACACTTTATTAGAGGTTGTCTTGAGACTAATATTTAAGAGTGAAATGTATGTGTAAAAGCTGAACCTTTCATTCATTCCAAGACAAAACGGTGTTTGTTGTTTTTTTTTGAGTCTGTGCCTGAAACTGATGTATATTATGTGGCCTGGGTTAGACGTGGGATTCCTGGCCTGAATAAGCTTACCAGTCGGGCCCTGCATACATGGATTTCTGAACAGCCCTCTTAGAGTTCAGAGGTTGGGGGGCATTTCAAGAACATTTAACCAGCTGTGTCAGAAGAAGTCAAGAGTGGTGGTGTGGATTTTAGGCCCACTTCCCTAGTTTGTCTTTTCTACTGTATTTAGACCTGGTGATCAGAGTTGGCCTACAGCGTATTGTTTGCTGGTGATGTTATCATTTGTAGCTCTATAAAATCCGTAAGGTACAGCTCACTGCCGGCTGCTCGCTGGATGGTTAGATCATCAGCAGCTGCAGTGATGTACGCAACGTGTCAGCAACATTCAGCACTACACCATTTGTTTAGTGACGACAGCCACAGTTCCAGTGGACTAATGACTGTGTTTTTTGTGATTGCTTGTGGGAAAGGAAAGCAAACAAACGATGATCATATTACTTCCCAATTCATGTTATTGCAGGGGTGTTATCATGGGGGTTTTGCTACATTTGTGTTTTATTATTGAAAGAAAATCATGTGTAGGTTGTTGTGTTTGTTCTCCATTTGCCAGCTCTTCATGTAAAGCACACAAATCCCAACTCATCTTATTGTTGTGTAAATGATGCTGTACGCACTATTGTCTTAGTTAGCTTGATAAAGTTTTTAGATTGTATTTGATGTCCTAAAAATACAATTAAAGACTGGCATTTGGTACAATAATGCAGTTTTATTTAATGTGTCTATAGGTTGTGGCTGATAATAGAGTTTGGGGGAGAGGGGCCTGATGCTTTGTTGACTTGGGGTCTGTCCCTGCACTAGTTGAGTTACACATTTCACACCACAGGATTAAATAATTAAAATGGGCACACGATGCCTTCATAGACACCTTTTATCTGGAATCAGGTCATGTCCCTAACGTTCCTGTAGTCAGCTAGTGTCCTGGCCACTCTTTTAAATGAATCTGTGAATATCCGCTTTTGGTTGTTGAGTGACCTGTTTGGATGAGACTAGCAGATAGACGGAGCTTGAACCTGCCGTTGCTCAGCTGAGCGAAGAGTTCTGAAAAATTAAAGCTGATGAGCTTCAAGTGTGAAAATATTTAATAAGCACGACTGCGCTTTCAAAATCTTAAATAGTTTTTGTCAGTTTGTGGCCATCGTCCATAATATGGGTGGGTGGGAGTGTGTACTCGTAGACCAAACCTACAATGCAGTTTGAAGAAATAGGAAGAACTCATCAAGTTTGAACAATTAATTTACATGAAATCAGACTTCTTATCACATTTTGTATTGTATTTAAATATGAAAATCTAAAATAATGAGAACACATTCAGTAATTCAGATGCTTTGAATTGAAAGATTTTGTAAAAGAAAAATGAGCTGAAATGTCAGGAGTCCACATCCTCAGTGGACAGTAAAGGCAGTTCTTTCTTTCTCTTGTTTTCTTGTTTGTCTTTTTAATTTCATCATGACAAATACTAACTAAAGTATCGCTTTCCCAGATTGCCCAGTTATTAGTGCTGCTGCTGTCTCAGGTCTCTGGGAACATCTGAGGCCTCATGTATAAAAATGTTGTGTACATCCATTTCCACACTCACTTCAAGATGTCTAAAAACTAAACTTGACGTAAAGCCATGCACATTTTCACGGCAGGGTCTCCCCTTACATACACACTTTTCTGCTCAGTTTTGCAAACTGATGCTACTGTTTCTGTGGTCTACTTTTCTTTTTTACATTCACGTCTATGATGCGGGTTTTATCAAATGTACCAAAATTAATTGCATATTACTTACAAATTTACATTTACTTGATTGTAAACATTCTGTAACCATATAATGGTGCACAGAATGGCCAAACAATTTGAACTACCATGGCTGCTTTAGCATTGTTAGAAGACATCGTAAATGGAAGAATTAGAAGAAAGCACATATTTATAGATTATGATGACTGGCTTCTAAGTTGTTTTCGATTTTCAAGACTTATCCTTTTGGAGCTGTGTGCTGAACTGGTGCCGGCTTTACAAAAGCAGACTTTGAGGAATTGTGCTGTATTTGCTCCTTTGCAAGTTCTGTCCACTCTCGTGTTTTTAGCCACAGGAGCTTTTCAACTTGAACTTGCTGACCGTTTGGGTATTTCCAGCTGTATAGGATGGTATTATCCGCTTATCATCCAGACAGATAAGATTTCCTTACACCAAAGTTGAACTGAAAAACATAAAAATGCAATTCACAGCAATGTCCAGTTTTCCAAATGTAATCGGAGCGGTCAACTTCATGCACATTGCTATCGTAACAGCGCCAGACAAGTTACATCAGCCAGGGATGAATCACCAAAAGAATGAGCTGCCCTTACATCATATATAGCTGGAGAAGCTATAAGAATGGCAGCTCTGCACAGTTGCAGGTGCTTTTTCCAACTAGTGCGGCAAAAGGCAAGCAGTCCTTTTAAGGACAGCGAGTCACCTCAAAGTAAAGAGCAGAGAATCGTATTGGTGCTTGGTGCTGCCACTACACTATAAAGGCACCTTCAGAGAATGAATTTACTTATGTAAATAGAAAGTATTTAGCCGCAAAAAGACGTACTGCGCAGGCGCCCCAAGAAATGAGGCGCCGCGAGAGCAACTATGAAAATGAACAGTAACAATGCACGTGACATCCGTCTTGCCACACTATTAATTATAGATGAATATACAATGGCATCCAGTCACTTACTCAACACCATTGATAAACTTCTACAAACGTTGATGAATAATAATATTCCCTTTGCAGGAAAGGTACTTAGGAGGAGATTGTACACAGTGCTTAACTATTGCTCCACTTGCGGTGCGCTCAGCTATTGTTCAGTCCACCTTAAAATACGCGGACAATTGGCATTGCGTTGATGAATAATAATATTCCCTTTGGAGGAAAGGTACTTTTATTAGGAGTAGATTTTAGACAGTGCTTACCTATTGCTCCACATGCAATGCGCTCAACTATTATTCAGTCCACCTTAAAATACGCTACGACGTCATACATAAACAAAAAGAGGCCAAATACAGGCGCGAGACCTGATTGGTGATAATACGAAGAAACGAACAGTCCGCATATTAACAGTGAGTTTGATCCTCCTTATTACTTATCCATATTCCTAACGATAAAGATCAAACAAGTCATCAATTCACGATCACGGCTACAAAACTAGACGGCTCGAGTAACGGGACCACAAACACGAACCCGCATCAAAAAAAAACATTCACGTCGGCGCCAAGAACGCGCTTCTAAAACCGCGGAACAAAAAATGTTACGCGAACAATTGGCATTGCTTTCAAAAGATACACTTGGTACAAAACATACGATTTACAGATCCCGAATATAACAATTGGTTATTACAACTACAACATTGTACACTACAGATGGACTTCACCCAGATATTATTACAATTCCTCAACCCTTTATCTGCCACGACTTACTTACGGAGATATTTGGAACACTGGTCTCATTAGACCAAATACCCCTTTTAACACAACGAACTATATTATGTCCAAAAAATATTACTGTTGATCACATTAATAACCAGGTCATTTCATTACTTCCTGGAGAGTCACACCTCTTTCTAAGCTCTGACAAAGTTGACTCTGATGACGACAATGACCATCTTAATTTCCCCTTAGAATATTTGAACACTATTAACCCAGCCGGATTACCACAACACAGTCTTAGCCTTAAAAACGGAACAATAATCATGCTATTAAGAAACCTTAACACTAAACAGGGTTTATGCAATGGTACACGTTTAGTCGTCTACACCATAACACACAATGTTATTCAAGCAACAGTTCTTACAGAATCACATGCTAACAATACTGTTCTAATTCCTAGAATTGACCTTACAACTTCTAACCTGGAATTACCTTTTACACTTAAATGGAAACAATTCCCCATTAAACCTGCCTTTGCCATAACCATCAACAAATCACAAGGACAACCCATAGACAAGGTTGGCATCTACCTATCTGAGCCCATTTTTGTACATGGACAACTTTATGTGACCTTCTCACAAGTTCGATGTTCATCTGACGTTGAAGTTAACGTCATAAATGCTCCATGCCAAGGAAAACTCATTCAAGGACAACACACCATCTTTACTACTAATGTTGTTTACAAAGAAATTTTCCAATAAACCTTTACACTGTGCCAAACACTTTATTGTTTGCTTCCTATCTGCGTCATCTACACCTTCACACTATGCTATATTTCATTCATACATCACGCTCTTTGTAATTTCCCAACACCAGGGGTTGGCGAGCGAAGCGAGCAGTGTGCGGAGCCCCCTAGTGTAAATAGAAAGTATTTCCACTCTATTAGTGTGCTGCTCTATAGTGCACAGAAAGTGTATCGCATTGTGCAGGCATGTAACAGAAAAGATGTGCTATGATGAACCTGACCCTGTCCCACCAAATGATCAGCCAAGTCGGAAAGCGTTACAACTTCGTTTGAATTTAATTAGTAGAATGTAAAAACAGGTAATCAGATGCAGCATTTATTTTTTAACCAGTTCATGTAATTTGTGGTCAATATCACATAGTACATCTCTTATATTCCTTAGTTCATTGGCCACATCTCTTACAGCATCCACTGTTATTGCATTTTGTGACTCTACAACAGAGTCCGTCAGCACACAGCCAGATGTTCTACCAGCGGTTTCCGAGGCAGAGTTGTGTGTGTGCAGTCAGTGCCTGAAGACAAGCTTGGCACAACAGCACCATCACCACCTGATCATCACACAGGGGTCAGCTTTTGTAATATTGTCTGAAACAGAATAAACAGACGGTGGACTACGACTCACTTTTTCATGTTGACTATCTGACCACTTCTTTTTTATTTCGGGCACTGTGCAACTTTCTGAACTTGAATTTTCAAGTGTCTCCGCCACACTTTTGTTGCTTATACCACTGCGTATGCCAACAAATAGTACATTTTTCCTTGCCTCCACTTCGCATTTGCTGAAATTGTTAATTTTTTCACGTCTTTTCCATTGTTTTTTAACCAAGCACTGAATGGAAGGTGATATTTATATTGATTTGCATATTAAAATATGCCTGCACATGTGTTAAATTTCACATTCGTTGGGGTTTGTAAAGGGGAAGTGCATGGAACTTGACGTATACATGGATTTATGCATCTGGATTTTTTTGTGTGTACGCACATTTCCACTTTTGTCCATATGCCATGATTTAATGTGAAGTCTACGCATGGCGTTATACACGAGGCCACTGGTCTCTATCTGGACGGAGTTGGCATGTTCTCCTTGTGTCCACATGGCCCATCTAACACTTTCTCAGGTCACATCTTATATATGCCCAATGGACAGGTTTGCTTTACTCTAAGCTGTTCAGATTGTGTGCGACATTGTGATGGAGTGAAGCCACTAACTATAGCCAGCAGGCTGGGTATTGGATGATTGCTCTTTGTGCTAAAAACCTAACTTTAAAAAATGGATGGATAATTTCTGCATTTCTAAATATTCATTTTTAGCCCATATACAGTATAATATTTCTACACATTCTTCATTTGCATGTTTGAATGGCTAACTGTTGTCTTCCAATCCAGTCGTGTCGTCTCAGGCTAACTGGGTGCGGAAGGATTTGGTCCACTGTGCGACACTTGCCATCATGTCTTGTCCTTTTTTAATGTATATTTTAGGTGTTCTGTGAGTACAAACTGGACAGAGTCCTTGCTGAATTTCCTGTGTATTTCCTCTCTCTGTTGAATAACCTTCAGTCATGAAGTCTTGTCAAAGGTGAAATTCCTGCTGTCTTCTCAAAAAAGAAAAATGAAGTAAAGAAAACAATATATATATGAAAAATCTATCTTGTGTTCACTTGCAAACACTAAACACTTTTTTCATGTGTGTGCGCCCTGTGGTCATCAGATGGTGCATAGGAATTTTCTTAGATTCTTTGAGTGTTGTCCTTATTCTTTCTGCAAGTGCTGAATGTACTTTTTCCCCACCAAATTAGGGTCACTCCCAGGGTCAGATGCAAATAAAACAAAGGAAAAAAACATACAATTCTTAGTATTAGTGAGTGTGTTCTGGTGGCTGGTGGCAAGCAGCAGGACTTTATGTTGAACACCACAGTGGAAAAAAACAGAGACACGAGCAGCAGTTCAAGCCTGGAACCAGATGTGTTTATTGTTTCTCTGACTACTGGCAACCACTTAACCCTAGCTTAAGCAAATTTCCTTGTTGTCACAGACCATGGGGGATGCCTCCAAAAACAAAAAAAACCAAAACAAAACAAAGCACAACATGCACAGAGACAACGGGGGTTGTACTATGAGCACACCATCAAAAGCATGTGGTGGCAAATATACACAGGAAAAATGCCTACCGTGAACAACTTCTGGGTTAGTCTTTCCATCTCAGAAAATCTCTTTTTTATGAAGTGAGTACAATCTTATAGTGAAAATGGTGTGAGGCTTCTAGGAGACCCACAAAACCAGGCCAGGGTCATTCTTTGCCTGCCCAAAATAGGCCTCACCCTAGGCAGCTTGACCTCCAAACTCCACAGATTGGCTTTGCATTTGTCCAGGCCCCAAAAATGGAGAACAGGCATTTAAAGTTCATCCATCCATCCATTTTCCAACCCGCTGAATCCGAACACAGGGTCACGGGGGTCTGCTGGAGCCAATCCCAGCCAACACAGGGCACAAGGCAGGAACCAATCCTGGGCAGGGTGCCAACCCACCGCAGGACACACACAAACACACCCACACACCAAGCACACACTAGGGCCAATTTAGAATTGCTAATCCACCTAACCTGCATGTCTTTGGACTGTGGGAGGAAACCGGAGTGCCCGGAGGAAACCCACGCAGACACGGGGAGAACATGCAAACTCCACGCAGGGAGGACCCGGGAAGCGAACCCGGGTCTCCTAACTGCGAGGCAGTCCTAAGAGCATAAGAAATTAGATAAACGAGAGGAGAATATTTAGTCCATCAAACTTGTTTGTCTAGATATCTCATCCAGATACTTCTTAGTCAAGGTTCCTGTTTTAATTACATGTCTTGGTAGTATCTTTCAGATTCCCACAACTCTTTGCATAAAGAAGTGGTTTCTGGCTTTAATCCTAAATGCACGTCCCTTTGGTATTCTCAAGTACATGATTCACCCTTAAATTGAAAGAATTATTCTGGATCTACTTTAGCAATGCCTTTGAGAATGTTGAAGACCTGAATTAGGTCTCCACCCAGTCTGCTCTGCTTGAGATCAATCAGGTTTAATTCTCTGAGTCTGTCAGAGTAGAACTAGGGGGCTCCGCCCTCTGCTTGCTTCGCTCGCCAACCCCTGGTGTTGGGTAATTCCAAATAGCGTGATGTATGTATGAGACATAGCATAGTGGGAAGGTGTAGATTACGCATATAGGAAGCAAAAAATAAACCGCATGGCACATTGTAAAGATTTATTTGAAAATTTCCTTGTACACAACATTAGTAGTAAAGATGGTGTCTTGTCCTCGAATGAGTTTTCCTTGGCATAGATCATTTATAACTTTAACTTTAACGTCAGATGAATGTCGAACTCGTGAGACGGCTACATAAAGTTGCCCATGTCCAAATACGGGCTCAGAGAGGTAGATGCCAACCTTGTCCATGGTTTGTCCTTGTGATTTGTTGTTGGTCATGGCAAATGCAGGTTTAATGGTTCATTCGTTGATAGATTGCGTCATCTGGATCTAAGATGTAGATTTGTGCAAATTTGCGTTCTTGATATGTTTCAGGGTGCACTGTTCCAATGCGATGTAATATTTGTCCACATACGCGAAAGCAGTATGGGCCATTGCCTTTTGGTGGCCTGATATTTACTCCGGTAGATGCAAAAGCAAATGAACTATTGTAGGATCTAATGCAGTTCATAAAGTTTTTACTTTCAGGTACATCGTTAGTTAGAGGCTTCCGTAGATATTGAGGATATGAATGTAAAGGAGGCAGTCTAACTTGACCCGTTTGACAACAACGTGTAAACTCATTAGTTGTATTGCCAGTTGTTTCTTCAGGGAAGTTAAGTGAATGACAATGATTGCAAATGACATTCATTAATCCCAATGAATTTTCATGAATGGTGGACTCATTATTGAACGAGTTGTCAGCCAACTGGCGGAATCGTTTAGCAGGTGTGTGTTGTTCATGTCTTTGACGTTTATGTTTTGCTTGTGCCGTTTGAGAGGCGCGTTGTTGTATGTCCAGTATTTGGGGTGTGTTGTTTTGGAGCTGTAATCGCTTTGCTTGTGTTGTGCGAGACGCCCGTTGTAGTCGCTGGCGTTCATTGTATTTATTGAGCCTGTCCCGTTTTTGTATCCCGGTCAGTCGAGCTCTGTCTTTTTGGAGCCTTGCCTGCTTGTTTTCCGGCATTTCAGACGCGCGTTGTAGACGTCTGCGTTCATTTATTTTTTCCCGTCGCTCCAGTTTTTGTATCTCTGTGACTCGAGCTCTTTCCTTTTGAACCCGTGCCTGCTTCGCTTCAGCACTTTGAGACGCGCGCTGCATGCGTCTACGCTCATTGTATCTGTCCATTTGGGCTCATTTCTGTAACTGTGTTAGTCGAGCTTTGCGTTTTTGGAGCCGAAACATTTTTTCTTCTGCGGTTTCAGAAGCGTGTTGTAGGCGCCGACGTTTATTGTTTTTTATTTTCATGCGGGTTCGTGTTTGTGGTCCTGTTACTCGAGCCGTATCGTTTTGTACCCGTGATCGTGAATTCATGACTTGTTTGTTCTCTATCGTTAGCAATAGATAGATAGATAGATAGATAGATAGATAGATAGATAGATAGATAGATAGATAGATAGATAGATAGATAGATAGATAGATAGATAGATAGATAGACAGATACTTTATTAATCCCAATGGGAAATTCACATTCTTCAGCAGCAGCATACTGATACAATAAATAATATTAAATTAAAGAATGATAATAATGCAGGGGCGGCACGGTGGCACAGTGGGTAGCGCTGCTGCCTCGCAGTTGGGAGACCTGGGGACCCGGGTTCTCTTCCCGGGTCCTCCCTGCGTGGAGTTTGCATGTTCTCCCCGTGTCTGCGTGGGTTTCCTCCGGGCGCTCCGGTTTCCTCCCACAGTCCAAAGACATGCAGGTTAGGTGGATTGGCGATTCTAAGTTGGCCCTAGTGTGTGCTTGGTGTGTGGATGTGTTTGTGTGTGTCCTGCGGTGGGTTGGCACCCTGCCCGGGATTGGTTCCTGCCTTGTGCCCTGTGTTGGCTGGGATTGGCTCCGGCAGACCCCCGTGACCCTGTGTTCGGATTCAGTGGGTTGGAAGATGAATGGATAATAATGCAGGTGAAAAACAGACAATAACTATGTATAATGTTAAATATTAACGTTTACCCCCCCCCCCCCCCCGGGTGGAATTAAAGAGTCGCATAGTTTGGGGGAGGAACGATCTCCTCAATCAGTCTGTGGAGCAGGACAGTGACAGCAGTCTAAAATTAGGGTTAGGGTTAGCCTCTAACCCTAATATGGATAAGTAATAAGGAGGATCGCACTCACCATTAATATGGAGCGCTTTCTGTGGTTGTACGGTTAATAGTGCATCACTGTAATGAGATTCACCTATGCTGTATAGGTTGAACGTGTTCAGATGACGTATGTTTAATACGGACTGTTCGTTTCTTCGTATTATTACCCATCAGGTGTTGCGCCTGTGTTATCTGTGGTTGTCCTGTTAGAATTTTCAAACTGCAATGTGATTCCAATATGTATTGTAGTCGTATGTGTGGGGTTTCTGTATGATCTCGAGTGTTCGACTGTGTGTGGAGTCTGTAGTCTGTTCCGTTTCACTTTGGGGCGTGTGTCTGACTCCTCTTTTGTGTGTGATATGGGCACGTTGCCTCATTTCTTATTTCTGTTAGTGGAGGTGTTCTTTGTGTTTCATTTCTTATTTATATTAGTGTGTGGACTCCGTAGTCTGTCCCGTTTGGAGTGCTAATGGGTTTTGTGTGGCGGTTGCGTCTGAGTCCTTTTTTTTTGTGTGCCAGGGGCGTGTTGCCTCATTTCTTATTTCTGTTAGTGGAGGGGTGCTTTGTGTCTCATTTGTTATTTACGTTAGTGTGTGGACTCCGTATGTTTGTGGCGCTGGCGTCTGACTCCTTTTTTTTTGTGTGCTAGGGGCGCGTTGCCTCATTTTTTATTTCTGTTAGTGGAGTGGGGCTTTGTGTGTCGTGGGTCTGAATCCTCTTTTTTGTGTGCGTCCCGTTTCGTGTGGTATGTCCGTAATCTGTCCTGTTTTGTGTGCTATGGGCTTTGTGTGGCACTTGCGTCTGACTCCTTTTTTTTGTGTGCTAGGGGCACGTTGCCTCATTTTGTATTTCTGTTAGTGGAGGGGGGGTTGTGTTCGTCCCATTTCGTGTGCTATGTCCTTTTGTTTGTGTGCTGGGGGCGCATGGGCTGCGTGTGGCGCTTGCGTCTGACTCCTTTTTTTTTTGTGTGCTAGGGGCGCGTTACCTCATTTCGTTGGAGGAGGGCTTTGCGTGGCGCATGCGCACTAAGGCTTTGTGTGGCGCATGCGCACTACGTCTTTTGCGTCCACGGGCACGACCCTGCGTCCATATCCAGTTTACCATTCTCGTTTAGTAATATGGACAAGTCTCTAATTCCAGGCATGCATCTGGCTACTCTCCTCGGTACAGCTTCAAGTGCTACTTTCTTTTCATGTGGTGCCCAGAACTGCACACAGTACCCCAGATGTGGTCTCACTAGTACTTTAAATATTCTGAGCAGAACGTTGCTCAATTTATATTCAACAGTTTTAACAATATAACCTAACATTTTATTTGCCTTTTTAACCACTGCTATGCATTAGTTTAGATCAGGGGTTCTCAAAGTCGGTCCTGGGGGATCACTGTGGCTTCAGGTTTTTGCTTCAACCAGATTCATAATCAGTGACACTGATAACACTGATCTCAGTTAATTAGCTGGTACTTTTTATCTTCTCTTATTTTACATTAAGAAAGCACAGCAGTATAAGTTTTACATGTCTAAGACATTTAGAAATATTTTTGCTTTTGCTATAGATTTAAATGCTTACCTCTCTTTTGTTGATTTCATTATATTTTGCCCTGTCTCTGTATTTTAATAATGACAATTAAAAACTAGCAGAGCAGACACCCAGGCAAACAACACCAAATCATGACAGGCTGCAACTGCTTTAGCATCAGGCCCACTAATTAGTAAATAATGGATTAATTAATTTGAACACCCAGAAAAATAGAATGAATATTAAGATGAAAATATTGTTAAAAAGAAAAAAATATATTGTTCCCATATAACTGCTTAGTACATATTTATATTTTTTTAGCAAACTTAGTTTTCTAATTTCTATATTGTTCCCAAAATGCAGAATCTGGGAAATAACAGTTTTATACACAATTTACATATCATTTCTATTATTATTAAAGTTATTAAGCAGTTCGCATACGTTTGCAATCTGAGATTTTTCTTCTTTTTTTGCATGTAACAAAGACATATGCTTTGCATTTGCCATTCCAACAGATTGCACATCACAAACATTAACACTGCTATTTTTTTTTCGTGTCTGCCGTTTCTATAGGAGGGTGACAATGAGTTAAATTCCAATGGATGTTTTTCAAATGTTGACAAGCAATAAGCAAAAGGAATCAATGAAAACCACTACGAGGAAAGTTCGAAGAAAGAGATTTTTTTACAATGTTTCTGTTTGGGGATCGTTGTGCAAACGTGCACATCTGAGCTGCGACCACAGATCTAACTGCTCTGTGGATGATTCGTTCAAGCATTTCAAGGTCACTTCGTTGTAATGAAAGCATCTGTTGAATGTACTTCGTAGTAACGTGATTTCAATAGACTCGTGTCATATGGGGAAACTGTCGGGACCGTAACAATACTTTGTTGTAATACTCTCTCACCTCGGTCTCTCTCCTCTCTCTGCGCCGCTGCATTGCCCCGCCCGCCAAGCGTTCTGAAAAGTCTGAGTGAGTCACCGTTGCCGGCAGTTCTCTCGCGGCCCGGCTGTCAGACGGCTGCGGACCGGTAGTGGGCCGCGTACCGGGGGTTGGGGACCCCTGCTCTAAGGTAATAAACAAAAATTCTGTGTACAGCTGCCTCCAAGGAGGAACCGCAAGAACTTTTAATGGGTAAATAAGGCAAACTGTCCGAGGATCTATGGAGTTGTTGAGTGTCCCTAGGCAATCCTAATTTTTTGTTATATAAAATTTCAAATAGTTTATAACTGAAATCTTTCAGTTGTACCCTAAGATGAGAAGTTACTCTTAATTACAAAAAGTATTTGTTGTCTATACAGTACTTATAAAAATAAATTGCAAAGTGTATTATGGTAGAAGTAGGTGGCACAGTGGGTAGCGCTGCTGCCTCGCAGTTAGGAGACCCAGGTTCACTTCCCAGGTCCTCCCTGGGTGGAGTTTGCATGTTCTCCCCATTTCTGTGTGGATTTCCTCCCACAGTCCAAAGACATGCAGTTTAGGTGCATTGGCAATTCTAAATTGTCCCTAGTGTATGCTGGTGCCCTGCCCGGGGTTTGTTTCCTGCCTTGCACCCTATGTTGGCTGGGATTGGCTCCAGCAGACCCCGGTGACCCTGTAGTTAGGATATAGCAGGTTGGATAATGGATGGATGGATTATGATAGAAGTGAACAGCATGTTGGGTAGTGGTGCTGTCTCAAAGCTCCAGAAGCTTAGTCTGAATTTTGGCCAGGTGATGGTTTATCTCCTGGTGTTATGGTGGCTCGCTGAAAGATATGCCTGTTAGCCAAATTAACTTCTTTAAACTGGTCATTTGTGTGCAAGTTTGTGTATGTGTGAGTGTGTGTGAACTGGCCCTGCAATCGACCGCGTCCCCATTCTGGGTCCGTTTGTACTATTGTATTTCTGAGGTGGCAATGATAGGTTGCCCATCTAGCTCTGTGAAGAGAATTACTTCTATTTTCTTGGGTTTGTTATATTTGCCACGTTTTTTGACACCCAACCCCAAAATTTCTTCCATCTTTTTTATAACAAGTTTCTTCTGGGAGTTTTTCTTGTCTTCTTACAGAGTCAAGGCTGGGGGCCTGTAAAAAAACAGGGCCTGTTAAAGCCCATTGAGGCATTCCTTGTGTGATGTTGGGCTATACAAGAAATATGCTGTTGATGTTGTTGTTGTTGTTGTTGTCTTGTGGTCGATGCTTCCTAGACATGCTAGACATGCTTCAGCCCCCCACAACTCTGAACTGATTTAAGCAGGTTAGAAAATGCAGGTTACGTAGTAGATACACATTTCTGAGTGTAGTCATTCATTCCTCTGCAACCAGCATTCCCTCTTACTATTTCCTGAGTGCAACGTTAATAATATTTGCATTTACATTTTATATTTATTAGCTTAGTCAATGTTTTAATCCAAAGTGACTCACAAAAGAGGTCAACATAATTGTGTAAACAGCAGTCTGGGGACAGTTTGGGCACAAGTGTGACTGGACAAGGGTACAAAATTTAAGATTACAAGTGAAGAGCTCAGAACAAAATGCCAGCAAGTTACAAAAACCTACCTGCTATTATCAGTTAGACAGAAATTTACTAAACAAAAGAGTCTTCATAACTTTTCTTGAGCACACTGAGGCAGTCAGAATTTCTAATGGAGGTGGACAGCCTGATTCATCAGCTAGGAACTATGCATGAAAAGAGGCTCGATTGAGATTTGATGTCACACAGGGGTGGCATCTCCAGACACCATTTATCAGCAGACTTGATTGGTCAAGGAGAAGCATAGGACCTCGCAAGTGTCTCTCTATATGTATAGGTTCTGTCCTATTGATTTCTCTGTAGACAACTATCAAACATTTGAACTGAATAGTGCCACCATAGGGAGCCATTGTGGTGATCTGAAAAGAGGAGTGACATGTGTCCACCTCAGCTGGATGAAGACCAGACGTTCCACTGCTTTTTCAATCATCTGTAGTACTTTAGTGACACAAGCAGGTATTCCTGTGATTTGCAAAGTCAAAGTGAACTTTATTGTCATCTCAATCATATACAAGTACAGTATACAGATAAACAAAACTGCAAAGCTCAGGGTCCACAGTGTAACAACATGACGTGCAAATAATAAATTCAAAATAGAATTAAAATTTAAATTTAAAATTAAAACACAAACAAGACAAGATATTGTGCAAAGACAAGACAAAGAAGTAGCAGAAATATTGATGTGTAGTTAGCAATATAAACATTGATGCAATGTATGGTATTTGCAATCTAGATACATAAATATAGTCAATAGATATGTAATGTAATAAATAAATAATAGATATAGATAATACAGAAATTAAGAGCTGTAATATCTAAATTAAATGAGTGTAACACAGGGAGTCTCTTTCTCATACTCTTCGTCACCACTGATGTTGATTGGTTACATGAGAAATGGTTGACAGCTGGTCCTCTCACATTTCTCTCTTTTAGTGCTACCGGCACATTTTTAATGCAGGTGGCGTTTTGCTTCTGACTTCTGGCCTTGTGTCCACCTCCTCCACCCTCCTGATGGCTCCAGACCTTTAATTGGCCTTACAAGACAATGTAAACGTCCAATACACTTAGAAAACGTGATGATATCTATCCTTTCATCGATTTAACCAACCTGTTTATCCAGAGTAAGGTAACAGGGAAGCTGGAGGTTATCCCAGTAAGCAACAGGCGTAATGCAGTGATGACATTATTTAGTATTACTGTGTAGTTTGCTGATGTCTTTATTTATGGCCCGTTCTGACTTTAATATGTAATTTTATACACAGGATAAGCTTGATGTCACATTACGCAACTTCTATTAGTAAGATATGTCAGACTTGTCAACTGCAGTTGCTGATCTCACCACCAGACCATATCAGTTTACATGACTGGACACGTCATATTTAACAACTGTGATCTAACTCTTTACCAAAATGATGCTCGCCCCATTTTGTGACAGGCAATAAATAATGTGCTGCCTGAAGGAGCCCATGCTGTACGAAGGGTTAACAAGTACAGCAAATTCAGCCTCAATCTTGGGATTTTTTTATTTTCTTTTTTCCATTCTGTCATGGTACATAAAACATGAGACATCAGATAGACACGCTTCTCTTCATGTTTGTGAGGTCTAAAGCACCCACATTCCTTATTATTTGTTGCTGCACTATATGCATTGCACCTCCGTATGAACATTCATTGGTTGACAGCACTCCTGCACACACAGCCTTCCCCTACAACTAAAGACTAAATCAAGCCTGCAAGTCTTCAGTGTTTGTCACATCACTCAACTAACCTTCACTGGAGCCCGCCATCAACTTATGATGATTATATAAATGAAGGCTAGGACTGAAAATCACTGGAAAAGTCACATAATGTGACATGGCCCTTAGGTGACATGAAGTCAGTGTGATGAAGAAGCAGAACAAGAAGTCCTGTAGTTAAGAGTCTAATGCCTTATGCTCTTTCCCTGTTAATCTGCCAACAGATTAAATCGATCATTTTACAGAGTGCAAATGTCCTGTCTCATTCAATACAGCTCATCAAATAATGTGAAGCACAACATCCTGACCATCATTGCTACACGAATAAACAAGTGGGCCATCACTTTTGGAACAAAGGAAAAGTGAACTAAGTTAACATTCAGGTCCTTCTTTTATAGTCACACTTCCATAAACAATAATGTGCCAGCTTGTAGATTTTTTAACTGTTAATAAGGATGAGCCGACATGATGGACTCGCATCTCCTCATGCCAAGCCCCTGTGTGACATTTATGCATGTTTGTTTTATTGTACTGGAGCAAGTGTACCCTGCCAGGGGTGGTTCTTGTCTTAAGCCTGATCCACTACCTGTTTATAATATCAAACTATTCACACAAGCTCAGTTAATTGTTCACAGATAATTGAGAATATTCAAAACATCACAGGATGCACATACACTCAGAATGTGTCAATGTAGTGTCACCAGCCAGCCTTACCTGCATGCCTTTAGGATGAGAGAGGAAACCCAAATCCCTGAAGAAACATCACACAGACATGGGGAGAACATGCAGATTGCTCTCTGAGGGTGATCAGAACTTCAATCAGTTTCATCCAGTTGGAGCTGAGAGACAGCAGCACAAACCACACATTAGTTTTTAATCATGTCTGTTCTTGTGCCTTACAGTGGATGATGAAGTCACCTAATGGACAGGCAGAAAATATACTGTATGTGCCAGATGTCTTACCCAGGGTATCATAGTGTGGTCTGTAGTCTGTAATGATTTAGTAAACATTACGGCAAAAATAGGGAAAGCAGTAAAGGCTGGAAGGAATTCTGACTTTCTGCTCCATCCATCTTGTGTTCTTTGGCTCTGCAGCCTGACCAGTTTCACTCCTGGCCCTGCCAGCTGTTGCCCAAGATTCCTTTTTATAACAAATAAATGTGTATTGTTCTCCCAAACTGGTTCAGCAAGTACTTAGTCACAGGGTAAGGAGAGAGACTTCTTTGACTCTGAGCCTGGCTGAAGTGAAACTGCAATCTTCTGAAAATATTCTGTCAACGTCCATTTGTAGACCACGAGGTGTTAGTGTACCTGTTTCATTGTTCAAAGTGCTCATTCCATGAGGAAGCTACAGCTTTTGGTGCTCCGGTCACAGGCAGTAGGCCCTTATACTGCACTTCATTGCATTTGCTTTAGGGCTTGATCTGCCTCATTCCTCAATTTGGATGACCTCCCATCTCTTGCACCTGCATCAACATACTGGGGTACTTCAGTTTATCATTAATTGTATTTTTGCAAATGTTTTTACCCATGTTCTTGAAACACAGGAGAAGGGGTCACTATGCATTGTGGGAGAACTTCCAAGAGATGGTCTTTGTGTTAATGTCAGTGAAGACTGTTTGGAATGGATGAATTTTGAGGTGGATATCCTCCTCCCTTGATGTGTTGTTTATTAGCTCACTATGTCTCTGGAGGTTTCAATGACAACTTCTAGTAATCCAGAACTGCCCCACCTATGTGTCTACCTACTCTTCAGCATCACTATTTTTGAGTACAAATGAGGTCTTGCCTCTTCAACCAAAGCCACTGGCTGCTCTTTTCTGCCACATCTGAGGCAGATTTGATTTGATATTTTGTTTTAAAGCCTGGCAATGATTTCCAGATCTCTGAGCAGCCCGGTGGTAGTTTTACACAAAACCTCTGCATCCCCTTGCAATAGGCAGCCTTTATTGATCCAGACCAAATAATGTGCTTCAGCAGGAAGCTCTGCACAGCATGACCTTTTCATCTCAAATGCCTCATCCACTGATTCTTCTTCAGGTATGGTGAGGTCAATGATGTCAACTGTATGTAGTGAAGCAGACCAGAGATCTAGGTCAGGCCTTATAGGGGTCACGGTGATCTCTGATGGAAAGGTGAGCTAATGTCTTCCTCCCTTTCACAGTTACAGGTTCAGTGCAACTGGCAAAGCTCTGTTGTTGAGGACACATTCCTGGCTGTTTTGTTCCCATCATGGATGAAGGTTGTTGTTTTCTGAAATTTAGTTGTTCTTGTGGGCAGAGAATTGTAGCTAACTTGCTTAGTCACCTAGGTGGAATGATCTTACAACCTGTTTGAGGGACGCTGGCAAGATGACGTGAAAGCATAAATAAATATTTTTTAACAAGTTGGGCCTGACATGCTCAAGCTCACAAAATTAATCAGTGGTGAGGACTGAACAAATAATTTTATGGTCTTAAAGTCCATTGCGCAAATGCAGACATCACACTGCCTGCCTTTAACACATTCTGCTGTGATGCTCACTCTAATTGTCTATATTGTATATTGAGATGGGTCGTATTGCCATCCACTTCACCATGGTTTGTTCTCACCATTAAAAGGCACACCTCATCAATTGGTTAAGAAGAGGACATTCTGCAGTTTATTTACCCTAACACTCTTTTGCAGCTTCAGATACAATGATTTGAAGGGAACTTTGGATTTTTTCAAAGTAAAGGCAATGTCACATTACATGACTTTCCAATGACTTTCAGTTGTAGCCTTCAGTTACATAAACTTTGCCAGTCTGGGAAGTTGGCGGCGCACTCCCATGTAGCTGATCGTCTACTATGGCCTGCCTAACAACTGAGACCAACAAGTCTACAACAGGCTAGGATAAAATCAAGCATGTTTTATTTTCTCATTAGCCGGAGGGGGTGTGCTGTATACACAGGAGAGATGACAACCAAATGAACCAATGACTGCTCATCCGAAAGTACAATGCATAGAATGGAGCGACGAAGAATAAGGAACATGTGTGTCTTGAACTTCAATGACAGAAGAGAAGCTCGTCTGCCTGATGCCGCATATTTTACATACCATAACTGAATGAGAAAAAGAATTAAAGGGCAGAGATTGCTGCCGATCTCGCCACAATTGTTAACCCTTTGTAAAGCACCTCTCTGTCAGTCAACACTCTACTGGCTGGCTGCAGGATTGCGCTGAAAGAAGGGCGTTTGGTTGGTAAATGTGACATGGACTGCGATTCAACGGGCGTGTAAATTTGACATGGGGCAATGATGAGAAAAGAGACCCTGATCTGACAAGAATCTAACATGCATTATGATACAATATAATATGGTTTGATATAATAGGACAATTACATAAGACACTCTTTAACTGATACGTTGTACTTAGTATTCAAGCAAAATCATTCATTACAGTAACAGCACATGCCAAGTTTCAAACAAGTGATAATAAGTGACAAATTGTGGAAGGGATACTGTTTAAAGAAATAATCTAAAGCACTGTACCATTCAGTTCTAAAATACAGTATATACTTAAAATACTTCCCTAATATAACATTTGGCATGAAGACTGTTTTATAAGCCTTTGCATAAGAACAACTATGGACCCAAAGTGAACGATAAACATGAAGGCTGTTCTGTCCAGTGCTAGTCTTTGACAATTACTGTATTGTTTAACTTTTAGTACTTTATTGACAAATTTTTAGAAATGTCAAAAATATCATAATTAAGACTGTATAAAGACAAATCCTATTGTGTTTATTAAGTACATTTGATTAAAACGGTTAACCTCCATTTTTAAAAGGTAATGGCTCATGATGTGAACAGATGCATTAATATACATCAATCTATTTTTACACCCCATACTCTCTTTAAGGGGTAGCACAGTGGTAGCGCTGCTGCCTTGCAGTTAGGTTAGGTTCACATCCTGGGTTCTCTCTGTGTGGAGTTTGCATTCCAAAGACATGCAGGTTAGGTAAAGTGGCAGTCCTAAATCGGCCCTAGTGTGTGGTTGGGGTTGGTGCATGTGTTTGCCCAGCGACAGACTGCACCCTGTCCAGGGTTTGTACCTGCCTTGTGCCCTATGCTATCTGACAGGCTTCAGCAGACCCAGTGACCCTGTTCAGGACTAAGTGAGTTAGAAAATGACTGGCTTACTCTCTTTAAGCATCACCTTGCTACTTGAGCTGGATGACGTAGATGAGGTGTAAGTTGGAGTCAGTTTCTTGATTGTATTTGAGGTGTTGTTATCCTTCTGTTTTAATACTAAAGCTCCATCATTTACTGTGTTCTTACAGAAGTTTTATTTCCACATCCTAAAGATGTGATTGCTAGAATAAAGTGGCTCTATTATACACTTCCAGAACCATTCTTTAGGTGGGTTGCTACCACCATTACTCGAGTTTTCACCCATCATTTTAAAAGTCTTGAATTTAACTTAACTGGACTCTAGGAATTGTCCTGCTGTGTGGCACACTGGAAGTGTCCTGTCCAGGGGTGAGTCCTGCACTGCGCCCACGGCAGCCTCTAATGGCAACAGCGGGCGGATGGATGTAGCGGGAGAGGCAGGCACCTGAAAAACAATTTGATCCCATATGGCTCCGTGCCTTCCCTCGTGCTGATTACAAGCCGTTCTCGCTCGTCCTGTTATTCAGGGAAACGGCACTACTTATCTAAATTGCAATCAGTTCTGCCACTAATCCCCGGGGCGCTCTTTTGCTACGGCGTGAGCGACAAGCTGCGACTAAACACATTTTTCAGCCTCACACCATGCTCGTGTGCTCCCTCCCTTTCCAGTTCCACGCAAGGTAACTTTTCTAATGTGGATTTTGTTTGTCGTTGCTATAATTGGCCCCTGAAGAAAGAAGGACAGCGCACTTCTGCCTCTTCTCCCCCCACATATCCTGTTTGCCTCCTACGCGCACACGACAGCGAGACGGTGCCAGTGCACTCAAGTCACCTAGCAACCGTCGTCAGGGCGTGGCCTCTCCGCAGCAGGTGCCGAGCAAAAGTGAGAGCCACCTGGAGGGAGTCGCGTCTCGAGCTTAGACTTTCTCATACCCGAAGGTGTTGAAACTGAACTGCCGCTGCCGGTAGAACTGTGCGCTTTATAAAGGGTTGGACAGGCCGGGTTGCGGTTCAAATGTGTCTAAGTGTGTTGTCTCTGGGGGATGAGCTCCCTGGCCAGATCCTTCTGTTATCTGTTTTGGTGAGGAGATCACCGCAAGGACGGAACACACCAGCAAGTCATCCACAACTTGTATTGTGTGAGGGGGGGCAAAAGGAAAGCAAAGAAACAGTTCTGGGTGAATTTTTAATTAAATGAGAACAGGCAGGTAAATCTGATCTCTGTAATCCTTGCTTCACACTCCGCTACCGCTGGTGATAATCATCTTTCTGTTAAGCCTGGGTCACTAAGAAACACGAGAAAGTAAGCCTGGATCTTACTTTCAAAACAAAATTTGCTTTTATTTCTGCACTCAATAGATCCCATACCCACTGTGATATGTTGCCCTTCAACACCACATTTTCAAATCTCTTAAGTGAGTTTAGGGTCTCAGCAGGGATGAAACCTATCAAATCAGAAACTGTCTGTGAATGAAATGTCATTCTCACTTTTTTGGCAAAAGCCCATAAAGGCACAAAATGTGTAAACTCGTTATTGACGTTTAACCAGACCAGGGATCAAATTCAGGACTCGCATGTTCAATGCAAACTGCCTTCTAAAGAGCATGATTGGATTCTAGTCATGTCTCTACTCTATGCTTTCTCATTTATCAATGCATTTCTTAATTGACATTTTCCACTCCAGGATCACATTGGCAGGAACTGATTGTGGATACCAATCAGTCCTACCTCAGCATCCTTGGAAAGTGGTTCAGACTCGGACTCATTCCTGCAGATGCATATAGTGCAAATCTAAACACTGGACTGGAATTTGAACCAGCACTATGTGGCAGCTGTTTTATTCATTTACACTATTTCCCCTTGGGGATTAATAAAGTATCTATCTATCTATCTATCTATCTATCTATCTATCTGCACCAACAAGTTTGTTCAATTTTACTATGATCAAGCTTGTCTTGGTTATAGTGCTCCTGGAAACTTCAGAATCTAAATTCTGTCATGATACTCTTCTGTGGGTCATGATTTTTTTTTTTTTTTTTTTTTTTTTATTTATTTCGTCTTATACGATTTCTCGTATTAGAAATTTGTTAGTTTTCGCATACCCCTTGGGGTCAGAGCGCAGGGTCAGCCATTGTACAGCGCCCCTGGAGCAATTACAGGTTAAGGGTCTTGCTCAAGGGCCCAGCAGAGTAGGATCTCTTTTGGCAGTGACGGGGATTCGAACCGGCAACCTTCAGGATACCAGCGCAGATCCTTAGCCTCAGAGCCACCACTCTACCCCACAGTAAGATTTCTTGGTGAATATAGAGAAGATGCTTGTATGAAACTGAGAAAGACCTTCAGGTAGCTCCATCATGTATGTCTCAGTGCTTCTCCTTTTCTTTCATGATCTCTTGCTCTCTGCCACCTTCTGATCTGCCCATGTGAACAGAATCACTGAAATGCCGTTTTGCTGTTGCAGTATAAGGTTCGGCTGCAGGATGTGCTTTGCTTGCTTTCCAGCATAAAGATAATGAAAACAAGTTAACTAGTGGCACATTAGATGACTTCTACCCAGAGGGGATGTCAAAGTCAGCTGCTGATTTTGTTGCATGAGGGTGTTAAGTTATACAACTAGAAATTGCAGGCCATGACAAATTAGATGACTTTGTGACAATATTCCAGCACATTTTCGCATTTCCTGAGTATCAAGAGTGTCTTTTTTTGTTATTGCCGGAAACATACAGCCTGACAGAGTCAGTGTTACTGTAGACAAATGATTTCCAGTTATAGCAACTTCAGCCAAAATCTCTGCCTTTTTTCCCCTTTTTCTATTCTATTATGATATGTAAAAAACGACACAGGATAGATGAGATTCTTTTCTGTTTGTGAGGTCCAAAACACCTGTGTTCTTTATTCCTTTTAGGTGCAGTATCTGCACTGTCCTTCTGACTGAGCGCTGCTTGGTACTTCACTCTCGCACTCCGACCACTCGCAGATATAAATATTATATCAACCAAACATAACATCAAGAACTTCTGGCTTGGATAGTAAGAGAGCTGCTTGCGTCTAATAACAGGCTTAAGGGTGGCAGTAAGATGTGGTCAGGTCTGTTCAGTAGTCCCCAGCAGCCAAATAAGACAGCACAATGTGCTTCATGGTAGGCTAACCTGATTGTGCAGGCCATTTTTTAAAATAATTTTTCTTCTTCCTGTAGCTGTTCCCATTTTTATATAAGGTAGCTGTTTTTTTGCCTTTCATGCCAACGCACTGGATGCTGCCTCTGTATACATGTAGTTTGCTGGCTTTCCCACCCAGTCTGTTCAGATAAACCAGCAAGATGCTGGACATTCCCTCCCTTTTAATTACCAGAAATAGAAACTGAAAGAGTATCAGGTGAGCTCCTGGCATGCTTCTGTAATGTATCAGAGGGGGCCAGAGATCGCCTCTTAAGTCTTTTTACAGGTTTGGGCTTTCCGCATCGCAGAAAATGAGTTGGTATGGATGATGGCACGTTACTACACTAATAGGGAGAGTGGTTAGTTGGTATGGATGTGATTTATGTTTAATTTGACCTTTGCATAACATAAGCAGTGGCTTAGCTATGGGCGGCCTGAGGGGCAGGCCACCCTAGGCAGCACATTTTTGGGGGTGGCATTATTGGCATAAGGCTCAGTACAATTCGTGTGTAAGCAGCAGGGTTCAGAAAAATATCACTCATGAATGAAAAAAGTAAAATTCTTTGATTTTTGTCCTCAAAAGCTTCAAAAATAATTTTCAGATTGTCCTTCTGTGACGGCATCAGACACAGCAGTTGAAATTTATGGGGCAATAACAAAAATAAACATAAACATTACACCAATAATAATTTCTAGGAAGATAAACAACTTGGGCAGCACGATGGCACAGTGGGTAGCGCTGCTGCCTTGCAGTAAGGAGACCTGGATTCGCTTCCTGGGTCCTCCCTGCATGGAGTTTGCATGTTCTCCCCATGTCTGCGTGGGTTTCCTCCCACAGCCCAAAGACATGCAGGGTAGGTGGATTGGTGATTCTAAATTGGCCCTAGTGTGTGCTTGGTGTGTGTGTCCTGTGGTGGGCTGGCACCCTGCCTGGGGTTTGTTCCTGCCTTGCGCCCTTGGGTTAGCTGGGATTGGCTCCAGCAGACCCCCATGACCCTGTGTTCGGATTCAGCGGGTTGGAAAATGGATGGATGGATAAACAACCAATTTATAATTTTGTTTTGTTATCAATTTTAAAGCGTTCTTTCTCTGTGCAGAAAACATCCCCACCTATCACTTGTACACTACACTGGTGCACGGCTTATCAGTGCATCTATATTCTTATACTATATTCTTGTCTAGATGCTTATAAATGATTATATGTGAAAAATTATCGCTGTTTCTCTATATATGAATAAATCAATGAAAATTTTAACTTAATTTTTCTCTATACGTCATTTTAATTTTCTATTTAAATAGGGTAGCATGTTGGAGGGTGGAAAATTGAAGCACCACCCTGCCCCAAGCGGCATAAACTACGCCACTGAACATAAGTCCACTTAATCTAAGTCAGGTTCACCGTGAGTTAGAATTTATAACAGCAGCGGCAGGATTAGATAGATAGATAGATAGATAGATAGATAGATAGATAGATAGATAGATAGATAGATAGATAGATAGATAGATAGATAGATAGATAGATAGATAGATAGATAGATAGATAGATAGATAGATAGATAGATAGATAGATAGATAGATAGATAGATAGATAGATAGATAGATTAAACTTTGTTTGTTTGCTAGGGAAGATTAAATCTTCACAGGAGCTCAAAAATATTAAATATATCAACCAAAACTCAAGAACTTCTGGCATGGATAATAAAAGAGCTTCTGCTGTCAGTAACAGGCTTGTAGAGTGGCAGTAAAATGTGCTCAGATCTTCCCAGTAGGGTCATAGGTTTATATTTAAAGCTATTAACCTCTGGGTGGAACAGGTCCAGCTTGTTGTGTCCACAAATGGAACACACTAATAGATGTTGGTGCTTTCTAAAGTTCCCTGGTTGACGTCACCAGCATTTTAGGGTCAGAATGATTTGTACATATCCGTGTCGCTGGCTAAGTTAGTAAACATTACCAAGAATGATGTAACTCACCTCCCTAGATGGTAACGTGGAAGAATTCAGTCAGCATTCCAGTGTCTGGATCACACATTTTTGTTTTTAAATATAATGTGCTCACTTTTTTAGCATTGGTGTCCTGTCCAGGCCCTCTCCTGCTTTTTCCATTCTGTGTGATTAAAACAACAGCATCTGAAATAAGAGTTTAAGCAGGTCTTCACAGTACCCAAAATGTCACAGTACCTGAACTCATTGTGACTCACTTATGGGATGGGACAGTTCATCCATCTTATTTAAAAATGATCAAACATTCCTCATTATATGGAGCCAGAGCAGATCTGATACCTTTCCACTTTACTTTCATCCTCAGTCTGGATGTTCACCCTTTCTCTTCTCAGTTGAGCTGCTCCTTTGATGAGGTGATCACAGTGCTACCAGATGAGGAAAAGGATGTTTACATTCTTAGATGTTATAGATGTAAGGTAGCCTTCAGATCCTCTACACTCATCCTGTGAAGGTTCTCAAGTTGAAAGCTTGTGATATATAACAGCATATCTTTAATTTAAAAATCCATTTAAAAATTTATAATAAAAAGCCAGAGTCCAGAAACGTAAAATTAATAATTAATAACATTAATATTTGTAAAAAAAAAAGTAAAGGAGCAAGCTTCTGTATGCGTGGAACCAAGACATATTAGTCAAGATTCCAGTCCTAACATGCATATTCACATGCAGGGCCAGTTTGGAATCACCAGTCAAGTGTGCACATCTTTGGGGATGTGGGAGGAAAACCCATACAGACACATACAGAAAGTGTAAACCCCACACCAAATAATGACCGGGCAAAGGGTTCAAAACCAGGATGGGCTACACACTGTGACACTGTGCTCTTTACCATTAGGCTTGTTTCATTTAATACTAACTTTTCCATATCATTAAAAAAAATCAATATTCTGTAAGTGGGTTGTAAGTGCCTCTTCAGTTTTACAGAACACGCTCTTCCCATCATCTTGCCTAAACAATGCATTTACTGTACATTTTTTACTGGATGTATTAAGTGTTTAATTTTTAAAATGTACTTCTGATGTTTTATTGGTGAGACAATACTTTCTGGTTGAATTCCAAATTAACTTGTCATGCCAGTAGTATTAGGTGATACTCAGTTAATTTACTGTCGTTTCCTGTGTGGGAAAGTGAATTTAGGAGATCCTTTAAAACTACAGCAGCCATACCACCAGCACTTCAGAAGAGGTCATCGACCCAAAGCTAGGAATGTTCGGGCCTGGCCAGTACTTAGATGGGAGACCATTTAGGAAAAGCTTGTGTTGCTGCTGGAAATGGTGTTGGTGAGGCCAGCAGGGGGTACTTACCCTGTGGTCTGAATGTGGACCCCATTGCAATGACGAGCACACTGCGCTGTAAAAATGGCACCGTCCTTCAGATGAGATGTAAAACTGAAGTCCTGACTCTTTGTGGTCATAATAGATTCTTGGGGATTCTTCATAAAGAGTAGGGTGTATCCGTCATGTCCAGGTTAAATTACCTTCCATGGCCTAATCATTTTTGTGCACTAATCATCCCCTGCCTCTAGTTGTCTCTTTCTCTCTCACCACTTCACCACCTAACAGCTAATGTGCGGTGAGCGTACTGGTGCAAAAATAATAATAATAATAATTCATTACATTTATATAGCGCTTTTCTCAGTACTCAAAGCGCTATCCACACAGGGAGGAACCGGGAAGCGAACCCACAATCTTCCACAGTCTCCTTACTGCAAAGCAGCAGCACTACCACTGCGCCACCTGTCGCATCATTCACGTGGATGTGTAGTGGTGGTTGAAGTGGCTCCCCATTCACTTTGAAAAGCACTTTGAATAGTGAAAAAAGCTCTATATAAATGTAAGTAATTATTATTTATATACTGCTTAAAAAAATTAAAGGAACACTTTTTAATGAGAGTATAGCATCAAGTCAGTGAAACATCTGGGCTATTGATCTGGTCAGTTAAGTAGCAGAGGGGTCTGTTAATCAGTTTCATCTGCTTTGGTGTTAATGACATTAACAACAGGCGCACTAGAGGGGCAACAATGAGACGACCTCCAAAACAGGAATGGTTTAACAGGTGGAGGCCACTGACATTTTTCCCTCTTCATCTTTTCTGACTGTTTTTTCACTAGTTTTGCATTTGGCTACCATCTGTGTCACTAGTGGTAGCATGAGATGAAACCTGGACCCTACAGAGGTTGCACAGGTAGTCCAACACCTCCAGGATGGCACATCAATACGTGCCATGGTCAGAAGGTTTGCTGTGTCTCCCAGCACAGTCTCAATGGCATGGAGGAGATTCCAGGAGACAGGCAGTTACTCTAGGAGAGCTGGACAGGGCCGTAGAAGGTCCTTAACCCATCTGTAGTACCTGTATCTGCTCCTTTGGGCAAGGAGGAACAGGATGAGCACTGCCAGAGCCCTACAAAATGACCTCCAGCAGGCCACTGGTGTGAATGTCTCTGATCAAACAATCAGAAACAGACTTCATAAGGGTGGACTGAGGGCCCAACGTCCTCTAATGGGCCCTGTGCTCACTGCCCAGCACCATGGAGCTTGATTGGCATTTGCCATATAATACCAGAATTGGCAGGTCCACCACTGGTACCCTATGCTTTTCACAGATGAGAGCAGGTTCACCCTGAGCACATGTGACACACGTGAAAGGGTCTGGAGAAGCTGTGGAGAGCGTTATGCTGCCTGTAACATCGTTCAGCATGACCGGTTTTGGTGATGGATCAGTGGTGGTCTGGGGAGGCATATCCATGGAGGGACGCACAGACCTCTACAGGCTAGACAACGGCACCTTGACTGCCATTAGGTATTGGGATGAAATCTTTGGACCCATTGTCAGACCCTGTGCTGGTACAATTGTGTCCTGGGTTTCTCCTGGTGCACGACAATGCCCGGCCTCATCTGGTGAGAGTATGTAGGCAGTTTCTGGAGGATGAAAGAATTGATATCATTGACTGGCCCCCATGCTCGCCTGACCTCAATCCAATAGAACACCTCTGGAACATTATGTTTCGGTCCATCCGACGCTGCCAGGTTGCACCTCAGACTGTCCAGGAGCTCAGTGATGCCCTGGTCCAGATCTGGGAGGAGATCCTCCAGGACACCATCTGTCATCTCATTAGGAGCAGGCCCCGATGTTGTTAGGCATGCATACAAGCATGCGGGGGCCATACGAACTACGGAGTACAATTTGGAGCTGCTGCAGTGAAATTTCAACAAAATGGACTAGCCTGCTGCATCATTTTTTCACTTTGATTTTCAGGGTGTCTTTGAATTCAGCCCTCTGTAGGTCGATCAGTTTCATTTCCATCAAATGATGTGACATCCTTTCGTTCCTAACACATTACCCAGTCCATATCAGTAGAGATATCCTGCAGGATTTTTTTTTCCCATTGAGAACTGATGTGTTTTCAAAGTGTTCCTTTAATTTTTTTGAGCAGTGTATTATTACATGATATACTGTACGAATAACATATCCTGGCAGCATTAGGCACAATGGGCACCATTCTCCCACGTTTACATACCCTCACACTAACACAGAACCATTTTGGAATAAGCAGTAAACCTAAAATGAACAACTTTTGAAGATGTGGTATGAAACAGGGAGAATATGCAAACTCCACATGGACACAGGCTGAATGTGGGATTTTACCCAAATCAGGCAGCATCATTAACTGCACCACCATACAGTCACTGCATATTCTTTCATCCATACATCAATTTTCTAGCATGCTTATTCAGTTGGGGATCGCAGGGCAATTATTTCATCAGCATCATGTAGAATGTACAACTGACCTGAATGGGGAGCTGCAGGTTCAAGATTTCAGATGAAATGACTTGAGATTTTATGTGAAAAGTCCATCCATCCATCCATTTTCCAACCCGCTGAATCCGAACACAGGGTCACGGGGGTCTGCTGGAGCCAATCCCAGCCAACACAGGGCACAAGGCAGGAAACAATCCAGGGTAGGGTACCAACCCACCGCAGGACACACACAAACACACCCACACACCAAGCACACACTAGGGCCAATTTAGAATCGCCAATCCACCTAACCTGCATGTCTTTGGACTGTGGGAGGAAACCGGAGCGCCCGGAGGAAACCCACACAGACACGGGGAGAACATGCAAACTCCACGCAGGGAGGACCCGGGAAGCGAACCCAGGTCCCCAGGTCTCCCAACTGCGAGGCAGCAGCGCTACCCACTGCGCCACCGTGCCGCCCTATGTGAAAAGTGAATGTTCTTAATACCTGGAAGATTTGCAGCTGACAGACACTCAAGGCTACATATTTAATTGAATATACGTATATATTGAGTTCCTCAGAAATAAAGATTTTTTTTATTTTTGCTTCCTTCTTGTGTTTTCACCTCACCCTGGCATCTACCACTCCCGTGTCCCACGAATAATTTCTTGATTACTAAAGACCTGAAATTACACTGCAGCTTGATGTGTAGGGAAGCAGACGTGCTGCACAGACTTCCAGCGGTGGCGGCGTCTTATCTCTGGCTTGTAGGGAGCAGTGCATTATGTGCGGTGACATCAGCAGGATGTCTTGATAACAGTGTGTGTGTACATCGACCACAGATAACGCATAGAAGTCACACTTGTTTGCTTTTCAGTTGTATCTGATGTCGCCTTTTCTCATTTACACGATGCAGAATTTATCTTAACACCCATGCTGTATCATGATGCATTCTTTCTATCAGCTGTGATGTTGATTTTTATGGGCCAATTAGATCTTCGAGTTTCTCCTGCAGTCACTCCCATTATGATGCATGTTTGCCAGATAATCAGGATTTGGGCAGGCAGGCACACTAAATCGTTTGCTACTTAGTAAGTCCAAGAGAAAATCAAAGCAAAATTCAAAAATATGACATTTGGACGGCTGTGGATGAACTTCTGTTTTTTAGTCTACCTTTGATATGTCCCTACTGCCTTTTCCAGAGATAGATAGATAGATAGATAGATAGATAGATAGATAGATAGATAGATAGATAGATAGATAGATAGATAGATAGATAGATAGATAGATAGATAGATAGATAGATAGATAGATAGATAGATAGATAGATACTTCATTAATCCCAAGGGGGAATTCACATACTCCTGCAGCAGCAAACTGATAAAAAATAATATCAAATTAAAGAGTGATAACAATGCAGGTATAACAGACAATAGCTTTGAATAATGTTAACGTTTACCCCCCCGGGTGGAACTGAAGAGTCGCATAGTGTGGGGGAGGAACGATCTCCTCAGTCTGTCAGTGGAGCAGGACATTGACAGCAGTCTGTCGCTGAAGCTGCTCCTCTGTCTGGAGATGACACATTTAGTGGATGCAGTGGATTCTCCATGATTGACAGGAGCCTGCTCAGCGCATGTCGCTCTGCCACGGATGTAAAACTGTCCAGCTCTGTAAATATATAATAATATTTGTATTATTTTAGGTCACAATGCTTCAAATAATAAATCACGGAAGAATTATGTCTTTGCATTGAGACAGCTGATGCAGAAGCATCAAGATAAACAGAAAGGTTTGCATATGGTGTTTATTGATTTGTAGAAGACTTTCAATAGGCGGCCACTTCATGAGGTCTGAAGGTGTATAAGGGAGAGGGGAGACCCAGAGAAGTATGTCCAGGTTATGTGTGAGGGAGTGAAGACCCAGGTTAGAAGCAGTGTTGGGGTAACAGACAAGATCCCAGTTACAGTAGGTCTGCACCTGGGATCTTCCTTAAGTCCTTCCTTGTTTGATCTGGCCATTGATGTTTTGAGTCATGGGGTGAAGGACCAGGCCCCTTGGTTCATACTTTTTCCTGATGACATTGTGTTGTGTAGCACCAGGAAGGAGAAAATGTAGAAGAAGCTGAAAGAATGGAGGAGGACTTTAGAAGATAGAGGACTGAAGATAAATAGGTAGTAGACTTCATATTTGAGGTTTAATTATGAGCAGGACTGAGAAATTAACATGCAGGAACATCTACTGAAAAGAGTAGATGTATTTAAATATCTAGGATCAGTGGGAGCCCAAGGTGTATGCTGAGATAAACCACAAAGTACAGTCAGTATGGATGGAACAACTGGAAGAACATGTCAGGAATATTGTGTGATCAAAGAATTAAGGTGAATTTCAAATAGAAGGTTTTTAAGACAGCAATAAAAAGAGAAGTGACATTTGAGTCTGAGTGATGGGCAGTGAAGAGAGTGCAGGAGAAGAAGTTGGATGTGACAGAAATGAGAATGTTGAGAAGGATATGTAGAGTTACCAGGAAGGACAGAATAAGAAATGAGACAATCAGAAGTACAGTACAACAAAAGTGGGAGAGATATCCAAGAAAATACTGGAAAGTAGGTTAAAGTGGAATAGACATGTGAGGAGGAGAGACAATGAATATGTGGGCAAAAGAGTGATGGGGTGATAGTACAGGGGAAGAGAAAGGGAAAGAAGCCAAAGTGGAGGTGGGTAGATATGGTAAAGCTAAGGAAAAAGGCTTGAATGAGGAGGAGGTGCAGGACCAAGCTGTATAGAAAGAGTTGATCAAACACATCAACCCCACACAGAAGTGTAAAAACATGAGAGAAAGAAGCATGCAGGCTTGGTTAGGTACGCACATTTATTGCACTGCCCCACACAAAACACTGTTACTAGTCACTAGGGGTCAGATTTTATTTAGCTCAACCATGACGGTTACTTGTTTGAATGCTTCTTAGTGGGGATCATAATACAAAGGCAGGGATTCAGTCTCAAATGTGGGACAAGCTCCAATAGACACTAAGGACAAACCCTTGGTTACAATGGTTTCAGGAGTGGGATGCCTTCCACAATAACTGCAGAATTATGAGCAGAAGTCTGTAACAGTGTTCACTGAATGAGCATGGTAGGGTATAAGTGATATACAGAAATATGAAACCATCCTGTTCAGATGTGATTATAAGGAGAGGAAAAAGACAAAAAGGAAATGGTCATCTATGTGAATGAGGAATAGTGTTAATGGAGGTATATTACCATTAAACTAAAATTTGTCATCCACACATTAAAACATTGGCTGTAGGAATTTGTCTGTCATACTAATATATGGTTATAGTCAACCCTCTGGCATAAGGGAATAAGCAAAAGCATTGATTCACTGTTACCAACATTGTAACGATTTAGTATTCTGATCCTGCATTTGTAATATGGGGTGACTCCAACCATGTATCTTTGAAAGGGGCAAGGACACACTTCCATCAGTATGTTATACTTACTTTATTTAAATGTTAAAGATGCCTTTAATAGTAAACCTGTTACTCAACTGGGCAGATCTGACCACAAATTGCTCCATTGCATCCCCACTTAAAAGCCTGTTGTTATTGTCTTTAGCTAAACCAGATGTTCTTTTGTGTGTTTGGGAATAGGGTCTATCTATCTATCTATCTATCTATCTATCTATCTATCTATCTATCTATCTATCTATCTATCTATCTATCTATCTATCTATCTATCTATCTATCTATCTATCTATCTATCTAATATGCTTAAGGTTTATAGATTCCTTATTGTCACATGTGCAAATTATATATTGAAATTTTTTCTTGCGTTGTGAAAATCAACATGCAATATGTCACCACTCTCTGGAACCATAATTAGTGAGAATAACTATATTACCTCAAAGCGTCTATCTTTCTTGAATTAAAAAGAGAATAATCAAAGATTCAGGCTTCTTTATTTGAAAAATACAATTTATAGAGTGCTGCGGTGGTTTGGCACCCTGCTTAGGATTGTTTCCTGCCTTGTGCCCTGTGTTGGCTGGGATTGGCTCCAGCAGACCCCCGTGACCCTGTGTTCGGATTCAGCGGGTTGGAAAATGGATGGATGGATTTATAGAGTGCACTTCATTGCAGTTGGGCAGTTATTAAAAGAAGAAGGTAAAACTAAAACATCACAGTAATAGAAATTTAAATAAATAAATCATGCAGAAATTTTTAAACACTGGCATGCCAATCTGCTTCTCCTTGGTGGTCCACAATGTGCATTCAGAACTGCTCAAGAAATTGTCTGGTGGTAAAGGATTCTTGTTTAAAGAAATACCATGTGGTTTTTGGTCCAAATCTGGATTTTTCTATACTAGTGCCATTTTCCCATCTGCAGTAGTTTATGGATAAGACTGATTGTTTGTCTAAAAGTGGAATGGACATCTAGGATACTACGGAGGAAATCAGATGATTATACTGTACGTTAGAAGCATGACAACCTTATTAGTTCAAAACGTGTACAGGAAAAGTGTGAGACAAGTAGTAGCAGTAATTATATCTGAGCAAACTGACAAATACTGTAAATGGCTTAGAAACAATAGTCTGTTATGCATTTATGTATGTATGTGTTCATTTATGTAAAACAATCTGGCTGCTGCTGACTCTAAAACTACCATGGAGGATCTTTTGCTTCATTTCTTAATATGCAGAGTCCCATGTTATGCGGTGTACAGTTGTAGAATATTCAAAGTAAGCTTCGTCACTCTTTCAAAGTCCTTCTGTCTCTTTACATCTCTTCCAACTCATAATCCCTCTCTCCTGTCCAACTAACCTCCATTACTGCGGTAAAGTTCACCTTGATGGCAGAACCCACCCCTGACAAATCATTTAATTCTATGCAGTTAATGGTAGGCTACACTCCCCTTCTGCTCCATCAGTCTCTGCCTTCAAGGCTCAGGGGGTCATTATTGATAATTTTCTATAATGCAAATCAAGAAAAATTGGATTTGAAAACTACTATTTTTCACATGAATATATGTTATAAAGGGCAGCATGATGGCGCAGTGGTAGTGCTGCTGCCTCGCAGTAAGGAGACCTGGGTTCACTTCCTGCGTGGAGTTTGCATGTTCTCCCCGTGTATGCGTGGGTTTCCTCTGGGCACTCAGGTTTTCCTCCCGCAGTCCAAAGACATGCAGGTTAGGTGCATTGGTGATCCTAAATTGTCCCTAGTGTGTGCTTGATGTGTGTGCCCTGTGGTGGGCTGGTGCCTTGCCCGGGGTTTGTTCCTGCCTTGCACCCTGTGCTGGCTGGGATTGGCTCCAGCAGACCCCCGTGACCTTGTGTTAGGATATAGCAGGTTGGACAATGACTGACGATATATGTTATATAATTAAATATGGTACTGTAATGACAACATTGACTTTACACTAAAATATTAGCCACATCTGTGTAGGTCACATCTTTAATTTTAATGCAATGGTCCTCAGTTGAGATGCATTGAAGGGGGCAGAATCAGGAGGATTCGAAAACTCATACACCATTTTAAAAGACATTTCTGCTAACATTAACCTTACTTCATCTAGAGAATTTGAATCCTGTATTTGTGTAATATTCTAAGCATTAATAGGTTCTGCAAGGTAAAAGTGAATTTTAAAAGTCAAATGGAAGAGTGCAAAGTCACTTATAAGCCCTAAGAGAACATACAACAAACTAGTTAGGTATAGTATGCAGATGATGCTGGCTTGGGCAGATGAAATGCACTGTAAATAAATATAAAGCATTACACGTTGGAAGTAAAAAAGTTAGATTTGAATACATAATGAGAGCTTTGAAACTTGAAAGTGCACCTACTGTAGATGTCATGTCTAGAAGTCATAGTGGACTCAACATTATCTATATCCAGTTTAGAGAAGAAATCAAGAAGGCTAATAGGATCCATCCATCCATTATCCAACCCGCTATATCCTAACTACAGGGTCACGGGGGTCTGCTGGAGCCAATCCCAGCCAACACAGGGTGCAAGGCAGGAAACAAACACCGGGCAGGGCTAATAGGATGTTAGATTATAATGTGTAGAGTTCAAGCCAGAGGAGGTTATGGTCAAGCTTTATAACACACTAGTTGTGCTATCGGTCAAAACAGACTGCAATCTAAGTAAGCAATGTGATCTTTACAGTGCCACAAACACAATGCTTATGTCTCTGTTATATGCCGTTTGGCACAGGATTAATAAAAGCAGTGTTAATGTTTGTGATATGCCATCTTTTGGAATGACAAATGAAATGCATTTAATTACTAAAAATTTTGTGGAGTGACAGAGACATGGCAACCGGACGGACACACAGACAAGTATACTTTTATTAAGGTGGACTAGTGAGGCTTCGATTGGAGTACTGTGTATAGTTTTGGTCTCCTGAGTCCAGGATTGCGAGATATAAAGAAGCTGAACCTTTTCACTTTGAGCAAATTGAGATTTAATAGGTAACCTGTCTGAAGGGTTTAAAACTCTGAAAGGAATTAGTACAGTGGATCCCAGATTTTACTTTAAAACACATTTTCAACAAGAACATGATGATAGTTGGAGACATGTTAAAGGAAAAAATCACATAAAAGTTAGAAAGCTTTTTTTAACACAAAGAATCATACACAGATTTTAAATTTTGACTTGATATACTTTATTAATCCCTGAGAAGAAATTGTCTTTTTCAATGATCTTTGGGGGTCAGAGCATAAGTACAGCACCCCTGGAGCAATTTTCAGGTTAAGGGCCTGGCTCAAGGGCTCAATGGGCTCTTCTGGCAGTAATGGGATCTGAACCGGCAGCCTTCCAGATAGTAGCATAAATCGTGCGATGGAATACGTTATAGGGTAGCATGGTAAACTTTCAAATCTCAACTCAGTGTTATTTCACAGAATCAAGATGAATAGGATTGGTGAGCTTATTGGACTGAATGGCCTGTTCTAGTCTAGATTGTTGCAATGTTCAATCTAATAGTGAAGCAGTGTAAGAAATGGAGTGAAGTGATTACATTTTTAATTTAATGTTAAGAACTTTGTTGATATATTTTAAATGAACTAAAGGCTTGCAACAGAACAAGCTAACTAGCATGACCATAATTATTTGTAATAGCTAATTCTCCTTGGTCCGTCTGAGTTAAGTCATGTACTTCAGCCTTGTGTAATTTCTCAGCTTGCAGTTGCTATCAATATCCATTGTAGACACATTAGCCCCCCCACCCTACACAAGCTGAGGCATTAATATAGAAACGCCCCCCAGACCACACATTTAAATCTCACACTTGTCTCCATCTGCGTTAAAATCCACACAAATACTCATGTTGAAAATCCCTTAGCTTCAATGAAAAGTTGAGCAACACTTATCCTTCTACACTAAAGGAGCGTTCCTTTATCCCTGCAAACTGCCATTGCTTTTTATTTTAGCACAAGGTGGGTAACGTGACCACTTCACTTTTGCTGTGTGTTCATTTCTTAATCCTTTGTCAATCCAAATCCTATTTTCTTACCCACATAGAAGTCACTTTGCAAAAGTGTTAACAATGAGAGACGTTAAAATAACATAAAGCAAGTTAGAATAATGGCGTTTCATTAAACTGACCCAGCATTTAAACATTTTTATGTGGCATCCTATATGTCTATTCCTGGTTAATCGGACACAAGGCAGGAACCAGATCTGGACAGGGAGCCAGTTTAACCAGTTTATTGTAATGGAACTGTTCTAGTCACCTCATTGTTTATGCTGATGCATTTAAAGTTTCCAACATTGTTTACTATCCTGTTTTTCAAAAGGGGAACTTTATGGTAAAGGAACTGAAGCAGTAATTTAAAAAAAATGAGAACTAGACTCTTGAACATTACCATAAAAAGAAATTATTTCCTTACCTTTAGAGGGTACATCATAAGATGTACACCAAAGAAATCCTTTAAGCATGAGTATATCCTAAGACAATGTCTCATTATGTGACCTTTCCAGCAATTTTCAGTCTTCATTTTCATAATCTTAACAAGTCATAGGCAGTTTGTGGGTCATTCCTGTGAGGCCAGTTGACTAATGTGACAAACCAGTGACTCACTTCAACTGGTGTACGACTCGCCCAGACATAATCAGACAGGTTTGATTTTGTCTTTAGTCGTGGGGTGCACTCGGTGTCTAAGAAGGCTGAATGCTCATCCGACAGTACCACACATAGAATGTAGAGACAAGGAATAAGGAATGTGGGTGTTTTGGACCTCACAAACAGGATATGTCATGTTTTATATACCACAACAGAATGGAAAAAAGAACAAAAGGGCAGAGATTGCGGCTGAACTCATAGTAGCTGTTAACTCTTTATACAGGACCATCTCCATCAGGCAAAATGCTGTTGGCTGTCCGAAAAAAAGGGGGTGAGCAAAGCTGTATTGAAAAGTCGAAATTCAGTTGGTAATTCTGATACGGCGAGCAATTCTTAGTCGCTTAAATTGACATGGAACAGCAACTGCAGCCAGCAAGTCTGACAGGCCCCATGGTTAAAAGTTGCACAATTTGACATTGGCTTTAGCCTCAGAGAATCTGTTCTTCCTTTTACACTAGGAATAAATAAAAAATATTGATGTCCAGGGCCTTTTTGTGTCTTACCTACTTGACATAGCTGGTCTGAATCTCTGGTAAGGGAAGCCCAATGTAGGCTTCTGTATGCAGTCACCATGGCATCATAATGACCTAGGTATTGCATTGCATAGCGCAGGGTTTAGGGTTCATCACTCTCTCTGTAAGCCTGAATGATTCAAGGTTCAAGCCAGGGCTCACATTGAAGAGATATGAAAACACTGGTCCTCATGCAGTTGTGATGTGTAAGAAGAACTCCTAGCAGTGTGTTGGACTCAAATGGGTCATTCAAATACAAATTGCATCTGTGTGGAGAGTTAGATCACCATTAAATTCAAAGATAACTCATATCAAGTTAAGGAACATCAGATGTCTAAAATGAAGCTTGACAGGACAGTATGGTTAGCCCATTCAGATACCTGAGTCTGCTTTGCTGCATAGCCTGCAGTATCTCCTAAAGTTACCTTCTTAAAATCACAAATTGAAATGCCTTCTTTGATCTCGGCAGGGCGTATCCACCCTGTAGCAGCAAGTTTAGTGTGTCAACTTGTTTCCAAAACTGGAATGCAAAATCTGGAATGTGGCTTTTCGACCGCCCTTTCTTCATCCGATTCAAGCATTTGCATTTCACTCTAAGCTTATACTGTGCTCAATTTGTTTGGCAATTCTGTCCGATTAGCTCTGTTCTGGCTTATTTGATTCCATTATGAAGCTGCATTTGTGCATTAAAATCGAGCCAAGAGGCAAATTTAAAGAAGCGTTTAAAGCAGCAACAGTTGCAGGTAGAATAAGGTGTGACAGCATTGGACAAAATGGCAGGAGCCGCACATCGCTGGTCTCTCATCTGAGCCTCAGTACTTTTTAAAAGTGTAACTAAATATAATCACTGTGTCCCAGTGCCAGACATAGAAATAATATTTAATCTGCATGGGGAGTACTGTTTTAGAACTTATGTTAACATTATTGGAATTCACAAAGAATCTGATCTGGTGTGTTGTCAGAGGACTGTAATTATAACATAATTGTTACCTACAAGTGACATAAATATCACAGAATGACAGCCAGCCTCTAAATTCTCTGTCACATAAAGATATCATTCATTTCTGCGGAACATGACAGTGGCATTCCTGACATGGCTTTGCTTCCAGGGAGGGTCCATTATTAAAATAAATGGAGCATTTCGTCCACAATACAACTGGATGGTTTATATGCATTATAAGACTACTAATAAATAGCACTCTGTTTATGGAAAGTGTACCAGGATCACACTCATCAACCAAGAGTTTAAAAAGAGAGATAAATTCAATATATCAAGTTTAACTTTTGGGCGGTACAGTGGCGCAGTAGTAGCACTGTTGCCTCGCAGTAAGGAGACCTGGGTTCCCTCCCGGGTCCTCACTGCATGGAGTTTGCATGTTCTCCCCGTGTCTGCGTGGGTTTCCTCCGGGTGCTCTGGTTTCCTCCCACAGTCCAAAGACATGCAGGTTAGGTGGATTGGTGATCTTAAATTGTCCCTAGTGGGTGTGTGGGGGTGTGTGCAATGCGGTGGGCTGGCGCCCTGCCCGAGGTTTTTTCCTGCCTTGCACCCTGGGGATTGGCTCCAGCAGACCCCCCTGTAGTTAGGATATAGCGGGTTGGATAATGGATGGATGGATGGATGGAAGTTTAACTTTTAGAAAATGCTATTCACATCTTTTTCGTCGCCAGATATAGAAGAAAAGAAATACAATACATCTCAACATGACTAGTTAAAACCTAAATGCGCTGATATACCATATAACTTAAAATACAGTAGCATAACATTTTCAACCCACCTGAGCTAACCCAGAGGCATCAGGCACAAGCCAGGAATCAACAGGGTGCCAATTTAACTCATGACTGACCACATGTGTACTGGCCCAGTTTAGATTAACTGGTAAAATGCCTTAGAGACACACAAACAGACAGTGACCTGGCGTGAGATTTGAACCCAGGGTGTCAGGTCTGTTAGCGTGCATCAATAACAGCTGTAACATTGCCCCAGAATGCCATGCTTCAAATAATATAAGTGGCACAGTGGTAGCACTGCTGCCTCACAGTAAGGAGACCAAGGTTCACATCCCTGTTTGAAGTTTGCACATTCACTCCGAGTCTGCATGGGTTCCTGCCAGGTGCTCCGATTTCCTCCCACAGTCCAAAGGCATGTTGGTTAGGTGAATTGGCAATGCTAAATTGGTCCCTGATATGTATGTGTGTTGGTGGGATAGGTTCCAGCTTCCCTGCAACCCTTTTCAGGACGAAGTGAATGAGAAGATGGCGGGATGATATATATGGTCAGCAGAGTGGTGCATTAGTTTGTGCTTGTGCCTAACAGATCCAACGTCTTGCGTTCATTTCCTGAACCTGGATGTTGGCTGTGTAGAGTCTATTGATCCTCTCCATATTTAAAATGGTTTTTTTTGGATACTCCAGTTTTCCTGAAGCATACCCAAGATGCGCTTCTTAGGCTGATTGGTGGTTCCTTATTACTTCATGTAAGCAGGCCCTGCAGTGAATGGCATACTTTCAGCTAGTGCTGCTGGGATAGGCCCAGGCCTTCTGTTAACAACTGGGTTATATGGGTCTAAGAATACTATGCTTGTGTTACGTAACATTATAGGGTTTTCCTCTTATATATATATCCATCCATCCATCCATTTTCCAACCCGCTGAATCCGAACACAGGGTCACGGGGGTCTGCTGGAGCCAATCCCAGCCAACACAGGGCACAAGGCAGGGATCCCGGGCAGGGTGCCAACCCACCACAGGACACACACAAACACACCAAGCACACACTAGGGACAATTCAGAATCGCCAATCCACCTAACCTGCATGTCTTTGGACTGTGGGAGGAAACCGGAGCGCCCGGAGGAAACCCACGCAGACACGGGGAGAACATGCAAACTCCACGCAGGGAGGACCCGGGAAGCGAACCCAGGTCCCCAGGTCTCCCAACTGCGAGGCAGCAGCGCTACCCACTGCGCCACCGTGCCACCCCTTATATATATATATATATATATATATATATATATATATATATATATATATATATATATATATATATATATATATATATATATACAGTATATATTATATTATTTGGTTGACACCTTTATCTAAGGGGTCTTACAACATATGAGATACAAAAAGTGACATTTCTTTTGTTGTTTTCATATGGAACACAGGCAGGTGAAGTGACTTTCTCACGGTCACACAATCCTTAGTGTGATTTGAACCCACAACCTCAATGTCTGAAGTCCAAAACCACAGTGCGTGCCACACTGTCAACCTCCCTACATTTTGGGTGGCACTGTGGCATCTCACAGCTCCAGAGTCCTGTTTTTAAATCCCAATCCAGTCACCATCCATGGTGAGTTTATATTTAATGTCATCTTTGGTTTCTCTCCAAGTATTTTGATTTTGCTCCCACATCTCAAAGAGGTGCCTGTCTCTATAAGCCTTGCGCACAGTGGAAATTAGGTAAGGCTTTGCCCCCCAACTGTGACTGTGATCTGGCTTAGTGGGGTCATAAATGGGTGGATGTTTATACAGTATTATAAAAATGTATTGCAGAACAATGGTTCATTTAGCACTTCCGCCTTACATCTACCCTGATTTGAGTCTTGGGCTGATCACTGTGTGCATATTGTGTGTGTGAGGAGTTTTGATCTTCTCCCCATGTGAATGTGAGTTTTATCTGGGTACTCCATTTTCCATTCATATTCAGATCTAAGTTGGTTCTTGTCTTGTACCCAATGATGCCATCAGTGCCAGTTGAAGCCTATTTAGAGCCTCATTGACCATACCAGGTAGTCAGTATTATTAGTCTTCAGTGACCTGTGGGATTCCCCTTTTGTGCCAGGACTGCGTGTTCCTTCAGTAGCACAAACACCTGCCTTTTGTGTATATATCACAGACATTAAAGAGAGTGCGTCCCTTGGTATACAGAGCTTGCCTACTTTTACATTTGCAAACAGCATTCAGCAGATAACAGTGCCCAGTCAGAATGATCAGAGTTTGATGATCTATGTCACCCTCTGTGTCTGGAACACACAACTCTTATCACCAATGGCACCCCTCAGATGACAGCTGCCTATGTCACCTAATGGATTGAGTGGCTCCAGATGTCATATTTGACTCCTTGTAATTCTGCAATGGACTAAGCAAGTTTGGGAAATCAATGGATGGTTGAAATGGCAGTTTGAATCTGTGTATATGTGCAGGAGTCTGGAATTTCTTGCCATCCTGTAGATTGCACTTTTGCATATTTCCTGCTAAGTACTTCATGCCTATACATTTATCTTTTTTGATGATTAAAAATTAGTTGTAATCCTTTGGTAAGACTTTAAATTAAGAGGATACCTTTAGGCATCTACTTGTCAATTATTGCTACGTGTAAGACCTCAAACAAATAGTTGACCAAGATGGAAAGACTGAGACACACACCGAATGGAATTTAAGTGGAATAACTGGCGTGTTTATTCCACAACAAATAATTTACAGCAGCATTCTATATGAATCCATCTTGCAAATGCCCTGTAAAAATAACAGTCACTTTACTTGGCATGTTATTCCATTCTCGCAGTGTTCCTGATCGTCGTCCAGCATTTCATATTGTGTCCATTTTCCTGCACTTACCCCATTATCATCTGCAAGGCTGTATTTATAATGCCATGGGAGTCTCTGTGTGACTTCTTGAACCTTCTTGGACTTCAAAGGTATAACGAGGAGGTTCCAGGGGCTCAACACACCTGTGAATACCCTGCTGTCAATCACCTCTCCAGAACCCGCCCATCTCTAGAGTGACAATGCTGGCCATTACAAACATTGACAAAGCACTAATAACTTCACTTTAGAATTGGGGCTTTCTGTAGATCATCCTTTAGTCACTGACTGCCACATAACAGGACTGAACCAAAGGTGTGGTGCTACTTAGCAGTAAGTTACAAATAGATGCTCTAAAGCAGGGGTCTCCAACACGTCGCTCTTGAGCTACCAGTAGCTCGTCACCCCTTTCCAAGTAGCATGCCAAAGGGTTAATGAATCCTACATAAATCTGAAAACTTGATTAGTCAAATTAGGGGTTGGCGATCTTTCCAAAAAATCGTATCACGATCCTTGTAACACAAAATCACGATCCACAATCTGAATTGCAATCTATCTTTTCAATGTGGCATACACTTAAGAGAATATCTGGACTCAAACTCATCACGACCAAAGTAATACTTTATTTTAAATATCAAACAAAGTTGAATTCAATTGTTCTCTCATTCGCTACCTAAGCAGAGTTAAGGAACATGCCCCGAAGCTGGAGAGTGAGTGAGGCCGGCCCGTTGCGTGGATCTCAGATTCTCGCAAATAAATTGGTAACGGTAAGTGAACTATGATACATAGCGAAATGAGAGAAGTCGCAAAATCAACCGCAATGTTCAAGCAAATTATAGAAAAAAAACAGATCTAAATCCGTTAAGTAGTTCTCTCCTGAAAGCGGACAGAAATACAGACAGAGAGACATTGGATTTTATATATTATATATTAGTAAACCTTCAAAATAATGTGCAGTTAAAGTCTCAACAGCATTCTCAGCATTTCTGGAGCTTAGCAGAGCCAGATAACTATAAGAATCTTCAACAGGCAGCTCTGAAAATGTCTGCTTTGTTTGGGTCTCCATACCTCTGTGAGTCTGACATTAATGTCATGAATGTCATGAAATCAAAGTTCAGAACAAGACTGACAGATGAACATTTAAATGACTTCATAAGAGTGAACCTAAGTGGCTCCACTCCACCAGACACCTGACTCTCTTGTTGACTCCATGCAGTGCCAGTTATCTGACTAACTAAAAAACACATCACACATGCAACTGGACACGTGAATAAAGTGAAACAGTGACATGTAACAAAATGACAAATAAATAAGTGATAAGTGATATCTGTGTATTTGGAACTGCATTGCTTTGTTTAGACAGCATTCATGTTTTAATTCAATAGTGTGAGATACACTACAAAATGCATACAGACAGACAAAATGCACTTGCATGTGAACTAAATATTTTTTGTGATGTTTTAATACAAAATGTGAGTTGTGGACACCAACATTTTGTAAATGTTCAGGCAAAACAAGCTTATTCAGTTTGTTTGGGTTGAAATAAGCTATGAGAATAAACGTTAGAAAACATGAGGAGCTCTCGGCCATTTTCATTTTGTAAAAGTAGCTCTCAAAGGAAAAAGGTTGGAGACCCCTGATCTAGAGTGTCAGGTGTGTCTGGCAAACAAGTAAAAAGAGAAAATATAATAAATGTAAAAAAAAGGTGAAGTTACCAGTCCCAAGCCTGAAGGAAACACTTGTGTGTCTAAAGTGCTACAAACTATACTTTTGTAGAAGAAGAATGTTCTCCTCAGCACCATGTATCTTGTGTGTTTAGTAAATTAGAATTGTATAACAACTATTTTGTAACTTGCCAGTGAGAGAAGCTTGGCTTATGAACTAACAAAAATATGTTATTCCAGGGTTCAGGAGAAATAGTGTCCACATGAATAAAATCTAAGCTGTTTCTTGTTTTTTCCTTTCTCAAAGTGAATGTCTCAGGGACAAGGTCACAAGGCTGCAGGGAGTACATGTAGTTCGTGCAAGGCGTCTCTCCTATGCTCAGTTTTGAGAACACAGATAATGTTTAGCTCAACAGACATATTGTTTAAATCTACTTAGATGATAAGGATGTTTTTCTGTCTTATTAATCACAAGATGCTGAAGTATAAAACACCCCTCCTGACTTTTGATCAGGGTTCAAATGAGCTTTGCGGCAATAAGTTATACTCTTTGAATCTCTACTTACTGTGACTCTGAGGATGAAATAAAGAGAACTAAAAAAATATTATCTGCCTGCTGTCAGTGTGCCTTTTTCGTCCACACTTTATACACAAAGATACCAATGAAACACATGGTCAGTGCTTCTTCTCGTGTCCTTCCAACTGGATGCCTTTTCCATGGTGTTCTTTAAAAATTCACTTTCTTCTTTTGGTAATGTATGCACTGTAAATAACTGAATTTTCTGTCCTAAATGGAAATCCTTCCTTGCACATTTTGTGACTGAGAAAGTCTCCTGATTCTCTCCAAGGCTGGCTGGGAATGGAGCTGTGAGGTTAAAACCATCAGTCTGTTTCTGAGTCTGTCATTCAATTGGTGTGGATTTGCATTTTGAAACATCTCAGTTCGAATATTTGCACTGTGGTGAACTGGCAGCGGTGAATTGTGAAACAGAACTGGCTCAGAAGTGGTCTCCTCACAGAGTGAGCTAATGGAAATGCTTTAGCTAGCCTCACACAGAGACCACTGTGGAGCACTTCCTGGTGACATCATTAGCTGAGCTCTTTCTCTGCCAGTCCCCATCTTTTCTGTGCAGTGTCACCACTACACCCTACCCATCCACAGTGCAAATCCCGTCCTCATCACCAACTGAACTGATGTGTACTCACACCATAAAGCATCTCAGGTCAAAGATTTGCACTGTGGTGAACTGTCGGTGGTCAGTCGTGAACAGACAGCATCTTCTCAGTGTGAGCTAATAAGAGATAGTTCCTTTAGTTTCTGAACACTGCAAGTGGCTTCCTGGCACCACTGCTGAGCTCTCTCCAGCTTTTCTGCACAATGTCGCCCACCTCAAGCCAGTTTAGCAATGACAGTAAGTTTAACACCAAATATTTAAATGCTATGGAAAGAACACTGAAACTGCATAAACAAGTCATAAACAACTCCATCTGGAAATGAACCAACATTCAAGCAATGTGAGGTGGCCATGCCACCAGCTGTGTTTTGGTGCCACACTGAATGCTAAATACAAACATGGCAGATATGTAGTTTTGGTTGTGGTTGTAATGTCAGAATTGTTAGGCTCCTGAATAAGGACAGTTGGTGTAAAGTGAGCACATGTAATTGCTGGGTAGTCTCTGGGTCTGCAGACAGCGGATAATCTGTGTATACAGCTTTGAGGATCATCAGCAGTCACACCGGGTGTTACATATAAAATTAAATTGAACCTACCACCACTTAAACTGTAATTACTGGAAATGTCTCCATTATAACTAGTGAAAATGAAAAACCCCAAAATGACATATGCTAATAAGAGGTTGGCAGTAGGTGTTTATGCAAAACACACGGTTCACATGATGAAAGGTCTCCATGAATGCTTATTAAGCAGACACACCACCATGAGTGTAGGTGAGAGTGCACTTGGAAAGAGATAGAAATGCAAGCGTTAGCGTGAAGGAAGCAGGCTAGACATCTACTGTGATGACCTTAACACTGGAGTGAAATCCATGCATGTGAATCTTCAAATCCCAAACTCATCCGGCGATTTCTCTTGACACCTAAGGGAGTTCCCCCTCTCATCACATGTTTCTTACCAGGGATCTTCTATCCCATTTCCACTCAACAAAAGCCCCAGATGTCACGTAGCCCTGCTATAAGCCTTGAGGTGCTCCAAAAAGGCAATGCTGTTCTTTAGTGGCTCCAAATAGAATTTCACTTCTTATTTCCAGCAGACACTCACAGAGTTAAATTACCAGGAATGGCAAACAAAAAAACCCAGACCTCATGGCTTCTCCCTGCTGCTTTCACTGCGGACATGGTGTTAAATTATCAGTAGAAAACATGCAGTGTGTTCACTACCCACCTATGAGGGGGCTCTGTGGGCACTCTTCTCCCTTAGAGGCTTTTATCCTGCATGTTCTATTAACGTATCAACTTTTATAAGGGCACTGAATGCACCCGCATATAATAATAATAATAATAATAATAATCATAGTGGAACTACTGCATCCTATTGGCACCTTAGACCACCAGTTGTTTTGTTTCTCTGTTTGGGATGTCCTCTCAATGTGACTGCTCTTTTCTATTTAGCCAAGTCATAGGCTTTCTTCCTTTTGTAATTCTTGTATCTATCTATCTATCTATCTATCTATCTATCTATCTATTGTAACAAGGTGCAATATTGTGCCCAACCCGACACAGATTGGACACGGGAGGCACGAATAAAAATAAAACAAAATTTTTTTTTCTTCAGCTGGAGGGCACGTCTTCCCTGTAATCCCCCCAGCCACAACACAATCCCAAGCACAAATTCCAAGACCAAAACAGTCCTTCCTTCTACCACCACTTCTCCCAGGCAACCTTGTCCTCCTCCACCCGACTCTGGCCCCCTGAGTGGTGACTGTCCGCCTCTTTTATAGCCCACCCAGAAGTGCTGCAGGTGTTCGTTGACCTACTTCCAGCTGCACCTTCGGGTGTGGCTGCGTTCCCGCCCAGATGGGCTCGTTGGGCCATGCAGCACCCCCTGGTGGGAGCCCAACAGGAATGAGCTCTGGTGTTCCAAACTATTGGCCCCAATGCAACCCAGGGGGGCTGCCAACAAGTGTTCCGGGGGATGTAGTGTGCATAGTGTGCATCCCGTGACTGCTCCCCCGGATCTAGTGTCAAAAGGGCGCCCCGACCGGGCATGGGTCCCGGCCATCTATCTATCTATCTATCTATCTATCTATCTATCTATCTATCTATCTATCTATCTATCTATCCTGTGGATTTAGGTAGACATAGTTATTTTAAATATTGCCCTGCAGAAGCAGTCAGACTCTTGAATATCTCTTCAATGTTATTGATGACCAAGTCCTGATTTTGTTCTAACACTAAACAATTTCATTTTTAAAACAGGGTAATTTTACATTTGAGACCTATAAAAATATCACAGCAGGATTTTTATTTGGTAAAATTAACAAATTGTTTAATGAGTCTGAATGCTCTTGTGGGTCTCTGTGTGTGTGTAGGTGAGCCTCTATTCAATGAAAAGCACGATACAAAAAATCGATTGAAGTAAAGTTGAATTATTTGGAGTAATATATTATTTTGTGCCTTATCAAGTATGTGCTTTTGAGTACTGCATACCCTTTTTCACTGCTGCGTATTCTTCCTGAACAATTTGATCTTGGTTTCATCATTCCACAAAAGGTTTTCCCGAAAGAATTGCAGAGTGTCAAGATGGTCTTTGGCAAACTTCAGCTGTGCCGCGTTTATTTTTTTTTTTGTAGATAGATAGATAGATAGATAGATAGATAGATAGATAGATAGATAGATAGATAGATAGATAGATAGATAGATAGATAGATAGATAGATAGATAGATAGATAGATAGATAGATAGATAGATAGATAGATAGATAGATAGATAGATAGATACTTTATTAATCCCAATGGGAAATTCACAATAACTGTAGAGCAGTGGTGTCCTCCTTGATGTCTTTCCTTGGACACCATGCATGTTTAGTGTTCTGTGTATGGTAGACTCATGAACAGAGATGTTAACCTGTTCCAATGATTCCTTCAAACCTCTAGCGGCTCCACAGGGGTTCTTTTTTTTTTTTTACCTCATTGAGAATTCCGTGTCATGCCTATCAAAGTATCTTAGCTGGGCACCCTCTTCTATTGACAGTAGCCACAGTATTAAATCCTCTCCATTAATACACAGTTTGTCTAACTGTGGACTAATTCATTTCTTAGCACTTTGAAACTGCATTGTAAACCTTTCCCATGTTATGCAAATCAACAATTCTTGATTGTAAATCCCCCGAGATTTCTTTTTTTGCAAGGAAAGCTTCACATCAACAGATGTTTTTTGTGAAAATGTTTGAGTCTTTCTTATTGGTCAAAGTATCTCTAAACCACACCTCTAATCTCGTTTCATTGGCTGGACTCCAGGTTTGCTGACTCCAGACACTAGTTAGCTTTTGTTCAAGTCATCAGCCTTGGGGTTCACATACGTTTTCAAGCCTTCACTGTGAATGTTTGAATGATGTATTCAATGGATATAAGAATAACAGAATAACACATGTGTTATTAGTTAAAGCAGATTGTGTTTGTTCATTTGTTTTTGTAACTTAGATGAAGAGCAGACCATATTCTAAGACAAATTTATACATTAAAGCAGTTATTTCCACAGTGTTCACATACTTTTTCTTGCCAGTGTATTTCTACAGTTGGTGCACTCCTATTAAGGAGTTTTGAGGACTAAACTAGCAACCTTAATATTTACAATACAACAGCTTAGCCACTAGGCCACAAACAAGTCACTTGTTTTTGTGAAACTAGGTGGAGTTGAGTTTTTATGAGGTTTGGTCACACACAGCATGGAGTCAAAGGTACACTGGGCAGTGAAGAACAAGAAAGGCCTCCCCACCTAGTGAAGCCCTGCCTGTAGCTATCTTGGCTTAGAGGGAGTGGCATAGCTGCCAACCAGTAAGGGGTTGGACCTTTACAATAAAGACTGAAAAAGTACACTTATCCTCCTAGAAACTACATTATTTGTCACTTTTAATTTATTGTGGTAAATAATGGAGCTTTGCTAAACTTGGACACACCTTAGCAGGCTAAGCAAACAAATAGGGATGCAGGTGCAGACCTCACCACATTATGTGAGCCTGTCACGCACTTGACATCAGGTGGTCACTGTTAACAGAACTGGACTGGCCACCTAAAGCTCTTATTCCATCCATCCATCCATCCATCCATTTTCCAACCCGCTGAATCCAAACACAGGGGTCTGCTGGAGCCAATCCCAGCCAACACAAGGCACAAGGCAGGAACCAATCCCAGGCAGGGTGCCAACCCACCGCAGGACACACACAAACACACCAAGCACACACTAGAGCCAATTTAGAATCGCCAATCCACCTAACCTGTATGTCTTTGGACTGTGGGAGGAAACCGGAGCACCCGGAGGAATCCCACGCAGACACGGGGAGAACATGCAAACTCCACACAGGGAGGACCCGGGAAGCGAACCCAGGTCCCCAGGTCTCCCAAATGTGAGGCAGCAGCGCTACCCACTGCGCCACCGTGCCGCCCCTAAGCTCTTATTCTCCTGTTTTTATTTTTTTTTCTGGAGGACGCTTCCTTCTGACGCAAGTAAGGTCTGTGACGACACCTGGCCTTTAGTATAAAGAACTACTAGGGAGTGGTCATTGAGACCCCTTGAAGTACTTTCATTTAGGACACCAGGGTGTATTGTGCTACCCAGGACCGCCTTCTTTTTAAAATCTTCTTAGTATTCAAATCCTCTGAAAAAAAAAATCCCACTTTTCATCTTTTAGAATTCTGAGGATTACATTGAAGTAATAGAAAAACAGGGGTCTCATTCTTGGCAGGGGTCATTGGACAAGGATAGGAATCTCAAGTTCTTTCTAAACTATGTGTTAAGATCTGGTTCAAATTTGGCTGACTTGAGACGATAAATTAAAAACACGCTGCATAAATGCAGTGTATATACTTTTTGAATATATTGTGGGGTGGCACAGTGGCGCAGTGGGTAGCGCTGCTGCCTTGCAGTTGAGAGACCTGGGGACCTGGGTTCGCTTCCCGGGTACTCCCTGCGTGGAGTTTGCATGTTCTCCCCGTGTCTGCGTGGGTTTCCTCCCACAGTCCAAAGACATGCAGGTTAGGTGGATTGGCAATTCTAAATTGGCCCTAGTGTGTGCTTGGTATGTTTGTGTGTGTCCTGCGGTGGGGTGGGTTGGCACCCTGCCCGGGATTGGTTCCTGCCTTGTGCCCTGTGTTGGCTGGGATTGGCTCCAGCAGAACCCCGTGACCCTGTGTTCAGATTCAGCGGGTTGGATAATGGATGGATGGATATATTGCGTGATGTTTCTCTGTTTATGTTCTAAAATGTTATTTTGTTTATGCTCTTTCATAATGTATTTAAAATTATTGTTTATCTTGCCAGGCTTATAAGTGGAAGTGCACGTAGTAAGAATAGGATGAAACTGAGAATGTGTACACTCTGCTGTTTCAGAGTCAGGGTTCACTGCGTTGTTGAAGCTTGAACTTCAGTGTGCTACAGGGAGAAAGTCATTATGGCTAGTCGGTCATTTACAGAGCGACCAACAGATGTAAGTTCTCTTTACTGAACCTGTTAGGATATCATATTGTGGTGAAAGCATCCAAAGAACTCAGTGGGGCATAGATTATATGTAGCAATGAGAGGGGCTCATTTATGGCTGGCTGATGTCACGGGCTCACTAATGGGTGTTTGCTTTCATTCATTTGTATTGGGCTTTTGTTGACTCATTTGGGCTTTGCCTCTAAATGCATGCTTTTGTGCCTGAGTCATATAAGTTTACAAAATAACAAACGGTATCTCCTACCCTGTCTGACTTCATGAGGTGTGTCACAGCAACACTGTGATACAAGCACAGCTCTCCCGCATTCTGGTCTCATATTCCAGCCAGGCCCAGAGTTTGTGAGTTCTCATCCTGTCTGAGTGGGTTTTACTTCAGTTGTTCTGATTGCTGACCCCAAAACACACACACACACACACACATTCCAAAGACATACCGTTGACATTGATCTGCTGGAAACTCTAGACTGACCCCCAAGGAGTAAGTGTGCCCTGTGATGGACTGGCTCCTCTTTTGGAGTTGCTCCTTGCTTGTGTCAAATGCTTCCAGGGTATGAATGGACTCTGACAACACTTAATTAAATTAAGAAGATTTGATTATTTTTGTGTGAGAATTGCAAATTTGCTAATGTACCTTACATTCTGTGTAACTTCCATGAAAAATTAGGCTTGGGACTGGTAACTTCACCTTTTTTTACATTTATTATATTTTCTCTTTTTACTTGTTTGCCAGACACACCTGACACTCTAGATCAGGGGTCTCCAACTTTTTTTCCCCTGAGAGCTACTTTTACAAAATGAAAATGGCCAAGAGCTCCTCATGTTTTGTAATGTTTATTCTCATAGCTTATTTCAACCCAATAAACTGAATAAGCTTGTTTTGCCTGAACATTTGTAAAATGTTGGTGTCCACAACTCACATTTTGCATTAAAACATCACAAAAAATATTTAGTTCAACTGCAAGTGCATTTTGTAAGTCTGTATGCATTTTGTAGTGTATCTCACTACATTATTAAAACATGAATGCTAACAAAACAAAACAATGCAGTTCCAAATACACAGATATGACTTATTCATTTGTCACTTTGTTACATGTCACTGTTTCACTTCACAAGAGTATTCACAGGTTCAGTTGCATGTGTGACGTGTTTTTTAGTTATAGTGGAGTGTAGCCACTTAGGTTCACTCTTATGGAGTCATTTACTGTAAATCTTCATCTGTCAGTCTTGTTCTGAACTTTGATTTCATGACATTCATGACATTCATGTCAGACTCACAGAGGTATGGAGACCCAAACAAAGCAGACATTTCCAAAGCTGCTTGGTGAAGATTCTTATAGTTATCTGCCTCTACTAAGCTCCAGAAATGCTGAGAATGCTGTTGAGACTTTAACTGCACATTATTTTAGAGGTTTACTAATATATAATATATAAAATCCAATGTCTGTCTGCTGTGGTGGGCTGGCACCCTGCCCAGGGTTTGTTTCCTGCCTTGCGCCCTGTGTTGGCTGGGATTGGCTCCAGCAGACCCCTGTGACCCTGTGTTAGGATATAACAGGTTGGATAATGGATGGATGGATGGATGTCTGTCTGCCTGTATGTCTGTCTGCTTTTCACGAGAGAACTACTTAACAGATTTAGATCGGGTTTTTTTCTGTAATTTGCTTGAACATTCTGGTTGATTTTGCGACTTCTCTCATTTTGCTGTGTATCATAGTTTATTTATTTATTTATTTGTGCGAATCCGAGAAACACGCAGCGGGCTGAGGGGAGGGACCTTCCTCACTTACTCGCTAGCTCCGGGGTGTGTTCCTTAACAAACAATAGAACAACTGAATTCAACTTTGTTTGATATTTAAAATAAAGTGTTACTTACGTCTTGATGAGTTTGAGTCCAGATATTCTCTTAAGTGTATGCCACATTGAAAAGACATTTTGCAATTCATATTGTGGATCGTTATTTTGTGTTAAAGGATCATGATATGATTTTTTGGAAAGATCACCCAGCCCTAATTTGGCTAATCAAGTTTTCATATTTATGTAGGATTCATTAACCCCTTGATGAGCTACTTGGAAAGAGGCTGCTAGTTACCGGTAGTCACAAACGATGTGTTAGAGACCCCTGCTCTAAAGCAAATACACCTCACTGTAGGGCATAGGATGGGGTGGGGTCAGATGTGGGTGGGGCTGGATGGCTGAGTGTTACAATATAAGGAAAGAACACCATTATCTGTGTATATATTCATTCAGTTAACTATGATAATATGACATAATGCTATTCATTATTTATTCAGCACAGTAATAATAATAGTCTTTATTTATTCATCACTGCACATGAGAAGGGCAGTACCATCCCTTACTGTGCCAAAATGACATGGTAGGTCCCTTTACACGCTAACAGTCTGATTTCTGTGTCTGCCTCATCCTGTGCTTGTCTCTATTGCTGCACGGCATCTTGCACAAACTTCAGTCATAGGCAGCTCACTCCTCCTGCTCCTTGAAATTAATGTGGTTAAGTGAAAGAATTTTCATGTCTGAAAAAGTAAAAGCTAAAAGCAACTAAACTTATATAGAAATGTATGAACGATGGCTTGGTGACCCTTTATGCCATAAATGTGTACTTAGTATTTAGCCAGTAATACTGGTTTTAAAAACATGTCCTGAAATTCCATCTGGACTGCATGCTTTATGGAAATCGATTTATTTCAAAATCCTTCCCATGTGGTCCACAGAAACAGAGAAGGATGAATCATGGGAGGTGTTGCCGGCAGTGACATGGAAGGCAACTCATTGTGTTTTCTGTGGAGTCTGCACATTCTCTCCCTGCTTGGGGTGTTCCTCTGGATTCTTCTCTTTTTCTTCCACATCCTTAAGGCATGCATATTAGATTATTTGATTACTTTAAGATGCTTCGTTGTATGTGATGGACTGGTGCCCCATTCAGGGTTGGCTCGCACGTCATGGCCAGTGCTGCCTAAGTACACCCTTAAAAATAACTGTTCTGTAATGGCACTTCACTGGGTTGTGTGGTTCCTCGGTGCTTTATAAAGAACCACTTCTTTCACAAAAAGATTTTTTCATATGAAATGTATTCTTTGAAAAGGTTTCTGCTATGAGGCCAAAATTGAGATCTTTTAAGTTAGAAGAGTACACTGTTAAAAATAAAGGGGCCAGTTCTTCAGAGTGATGCCATAGGGGATCCGTTTTTGTTTCCCAAAACACTCATCCACATGGAGGTTCCAGAAAGAACCTTTATTTATTTAGATATGTAACAGGATCTATATAGTAAACTAGGGGGCTTACCCCCTGCTTGCTTTGCTCGCCAACCCCCATGGCCGGTGCTACGCACCAGCCACTTCGCGTCTCTGCCGTTTGTGTTGTGAAGAGGGGGGCTGAACGCACCCCAAGGAGATGCAGTCGCTCCTCCGAAACCCCCTCTTAAACGGTGATCCAATGGGAAACAAATACAGTTTTTCTTTTTACCTCCTCTTTGCTCAATCAGCTGCTGGCTTGCTGCTACTGCTGCGGTGCCTCCTGATCTGCATCTCGAGCAGCACTTCGAACATTTAAAAGCCTGTGTAGCAGCTGTCTTTGTCATCTACTCTTTGTCTTTTATTTCCAGCCCCGGACGTGGTGAAATCTATTGGCAAAAAGTCTTGTCTTGCGGGACGTAAGTTCTTGATATTTTAGTTTATAATTTAAAAATGGAATAAGAATCTGAAAATCTAACAACATCACATTAAAGTTTGATCAATTCTAAAAAGAATGATACCAAACATATATATGTAGGTTTTAAAATAAGCCAGATTTAAAGCGTGACAAAAAAGTGACATAAAAACGTCACATAAAATCATCGCACAAAATCGTTGCACTTTTAGGCTTAGGATTTTATATATATAGAGTAGATAACCATGAATACAGTAGATATTGACAGATTTGTGAAATACCGAAGGTTCTTGGTTTTAAAATGGTCTTTTTCTGCCTAAATGCAGTAACACAGGCTAACTTCATATTTTCTTAATCTGGATAGCCTACCATACACTATGATGTCAGGTGTCTTCTACATATTAGGAAGTTTTTCAAAATAAAGAGAACCAACTTAACATACAAAGAAGAAGCATATAGTGCCATTAAAGAACCAGTATTTTTAGGAGTGTACCTGGAAAGATAACCACAGATCAAGAAAAACCTGAGAGCATCCTGTGCTTGTATACATTAAGAGTTATTTTTACATTGGGAGCCTATTGGCATTTCACAAATTAGTTATTGTATCTTCCATTCATGGCTCTTTATGGAACCTTGGATCTAATTATTTAAAGGTTCTTTCTGGAGACTTCAGGGGGATGTTTTTTTTAGGAGTGAAGAATGCTTCCCCTATGGCATCACTCTGAAGAACCTCTTTAGCAGCTTTATTTTTAAAAGTGTAGACACTGCGACCCCACATGGATGAGCTGATTGAAAGATGGCTGGAACTGAACTATTGGAGGCCTCCTGGCCCTCGTGTGGACTAAGCAAGCACAGAAAAATCTTTTGGAGATGATGGGTGGGGGTTTTTTTTTGGTGTAGTTGCCCAGGTATTGTGAAATCCAGCGAGCACTGAGAGGTGAGCATGCCGGCTAATAAGCTGTCACAGCACTGAAAAGCAGCTTTTCCCAGGTGACCAGCTGTTACTAATGTCACTCTCTTTCTTTTGTTATTTTTGGGATTGTTCATTGGCAAGTGCTTGCATTGCTTGCCTCAGGATATTTAGAAAATTGTCAAAGCTGTTCTCTTCCTTTCTAACAGGCTGGTATTCAGGGGAGATTATGCGACTCGTATCTGCGCACGACAGCCCGTGAGCCACTCACATTATGGAGTCATCACAACATGTTACTACCATTATGGAGGACTAACTATTATGTCAGTTCAAAGATTACTGTTGAGATCTTTATTGTAATATGTTACATGAAGTTGTGTTGGAATGAATGGTATAAAAAAGGCAGCAAAAATGCAGGCAGGTACCTTGGGATTTGGAGAGCAGAGGCCCCACGATCTACCAGGAGACACTGTTCTGTAGTGCAGCAGTTCTCAGCCTTTATTCCTCCATGGTCTCCCAGTATTCTATGACAATATTTGACAGCCCCCCTACAGAGAAAGTTATATTTCCCCTCTTGTACTTTATACGCAGTCTTGACAAAGCTGCCCTTATTACATCTATTAGCAAAAACATACTTGCTACTAGTGCTGATATAATGCATGTGTTTTTTAAAGCATAAAACAAAATGAATATGCCATTACAAAAGCAGCCTCTATAACAGGGGTGTCAAACTCAAGGCCTGGAGGGCCGCAGTGGCTGCTGGTTTTCATTCTAACCCTTTTCGTAATAAGTGACCAGTTTTCACTGCTAATTAACTTCTTTTCTTTGGCCTTGTTTTTAAGGATTCAGTCCCCTGAATTGATTCTTGTCTTCATTAAATGACAGCCAAACAGAAATGAGACATGAAACGAGCAAACAGATGACCAATTAAACTGGTGATTCAAACTCAAACCAATTTCACTCCAACCAGTTTCTTAATGAGATGTTTATTCTTGCTGTTAATTAAACCCGTCATTTAATTCCATGGCTTGTTCATTCTGCCACAACAGACATTTCCAAATCTGTCGATTTTCTGTTTTACTGAGACTTTCATCTTTCTTTATTTTCAGCTGTTGTGTGATGGGCACAGGTTAGCTGGTAATGTGGTGGCTTGTTTTGTGTCTCATTATGGGTTGGCTGCTAATTAAGGAAAAAGAAACAAGAAAGGGGTCCGAGTCACATCAATTAAAACAAAGGCAAAAGAAGTGAATTAGCAGCAAAAACTGATCACTAATAAAGGAGATGGTTAGAATGAAAACCTGCACCTACTGCGGCCCTCCAGGACTGGAGTTCGACACCCCTGCTCTATAATAACAATAATTATTATTATTACTATTATTTATTTATTTATTTTACTATTGCTGTAATTTCACAATCACGACATGAAATAAGTAGGCAAAATACAGAATTTATCACTGCAGATATTTTTATGTAATCAAATGCTGCTTTCTACTCACTACATTATACTCTCTATACTGATTTACATATTAAACTAAACATAGAATTATTGCATATTTCTGAAAATGAAGCATCAAATGTCGTTTTTATAAAGTACGCTGCTGCCCTAATTCAGGGTGTTCATAAGAAATGTACTGATTTACTGCATGAGTTAAAAGTACATAATAAACAAGAATAGTTGCATCATATATTTGAAATATTAAAATGTGTGCTTCAATTTAAATGTTTAAAGTCTAAATATTCTCAATTGTAATAGAAATTAATCATTTTTCACCCTCTGGTAGAGGTCTATAGGTTGCTAGATCCCAATCCTAAAGGATCGGAAATGAAAAGTAACATTATATTTGTAATCAGTGACCTTCTGAAAAAACACTGATGTTTGAATTTGTTATTTGTAATCTTCTGGGAGTGACTCTTAGAGAGCTAGGACCACTGATAAAAATCAAATATCAAAAATCTTTTCATATTCATGATCAGCAACCTTCAAATTGCATAAAACGGCACTCCATATGCCTAAATTACTGATCCTCATTTTTTCAGTTTTTTGAGAAGGAGTAACTTTGGCCCCTCATATTTCATAATGGGGTGAACCCCCGTGGATGGCTGATGTTGCATGTACAAGTTCCAGTCCTTCTGATCATTTGTCCTGAAGATACCTATGGTTTACTCTCTATAATAAGGATAATTCTTTCCTGTACAAAAGATGGTCCAAACATGGCTTACAAATTAGGGCTTTTCAGGTGTAGAGGGCCAAAAATAGGGGGGAACCCCAAAAAGCTCAACGTATTTCATAACTACACATGAAGGCGAGTCAAATGGTGTGTTATCTGTGGGGTTTTCTTGTACTGGTGAGTCGACAGGTGTCAGAAAAAAAAACTGAAGTCATTTTAAACCATTCATAAGTGACTCTTATGGACACAAAATGCAGAATTAGTAGTTTTTTCACAGCTTGATTACAGAAGCTATTTCATTATCGTGTGGACTGGAACATCCACATTTAACACGAGAGGAAATGCAAATGTATTTTCACTCCACATACAACAATAAAGTCGGCGGAAAAGATAAAAGAATGGAATAGAGTAGTCAGCAGTCAGGTGAGCCACAGAAGGGTGCAGTGGAGACTTGTCCTCTAGAGTTACGAATCATGATTCTCTGTCTGGCAATCCAAAGGACGAGTCTGGGTTTGGCGGTTGCCAGGAGCACGGTATTTGCCTGACTGCATTGTGCCAAATGTAAAATTTGGTGGAGGAGGGATTATGGTGGGGGTTTGTTTTTCAGGGGTTGGGCTTGGTTGCTTAGTTCTAGGGAAAGGAACTCTTAATGTATCAGCATACAAAGCTATTTTGGACAATCTCATGCTCCCAACTTTGTGGGAACAGTTTTGGAGATGGCCCCTTCCTGTTCTAACATGACTGCGCACCAGTCCACAAAACAAGATCTATAAAGAAATGGATGAGTGAGTTTGGTGTGGAGGAACTTGACTGGTCTCCACAGAGCCCTGACCTCAACCCGATAGAACACCTATGGGATGAATCAATGCATGACCTCACCAATGCTCTCCTGGAAGAATGGTCCAAAATTCCCATAAACATACTCCTAAACCTTGTGGAAAGCCTTCCCAGGAGAGTTGAAGCTGTTAAAGCTGCAAAGGGTGGGCCAACTCCATATTAAAACCAATGTATTAAGAATGGGATGTCATTAAAGTTCATGTGTGTGTAAAGGCAGGCGTCCCAATACTTTTGGCAATATAATGGTATGTCCAGTCTCCCCCACTGTTCTGTCTCAGGGGGACTCCTTAACTGAGTGGCACTAGCTTTTGAGTTGACTAAAACATGGAGCCATTCCCAACTTTTCTTGGACATAGACACTCCTCTGCTTCGCTCTCTGCCATTCAGCTTCTGGTGAAGCAACCCCAGCACTTGACCTTGATATAGCGCTCTTCTTCCCCACTGTCTTCCTTCTAATTCTGTGTACTTTTCTGCTTCCACTCCACAGCTCACTTGGCTGCTACACCTGATCCCCCTTTTCTCTTTCTGTCTGGGTGGCTTCCTCCTTTCATTTTTCCATATACACCATTTCTTAATGCTGATCTTCACACACCCCACCCACCATTCATGCTGGTGATCTTTATTTGCCTAGACAGCAAGCCCCCCTCCAGGCCCCACCTCAAGTGCTGCGCTGTACTGACTACGTACAGTACATGTTGTCCATGTGGTACCTTAGCTGATGTGCTGCAGTAAGAAATGCACTTTACAAGGGGGTCTTTGAGAAAACTGACAGTCAGTGGGCACCATAAGTTACATGTTTTGAATATTGATGAAGCCATTCACTTTAAAAAGATAAGTTGTGCGACTCTACTGTCGCTGAATATTTAATGATTTTAGTATTTTGTTGCTATTTTCTAATTATTTTTTAGCATTCCCATGGAAGTTTACTGGGACCTCCTAGTTGGCACCAGCCCCCTGAATTTAGAAGCACTGCTCTACTCGATATAATGAGATAGGTGTGACAATGGACCCCATGCTTTAAATGGTAGCTCTTTTTCGAAATCTAGAACTGTGGCCTTCTGGACCCTGTGGTCGCTTGTTTCCATGCTCTCCTATTGTTTTCATTCATTCATTTCCTCCTTTTCTGAACCCGCTTTGATTACACTGTTGAAACCAGCCAGAGTTCATTTCAGTGTTATCAGCTGCAAGTCAGACACTAGCCCTGGATGAGATGCCACTCCACCATTGAACATACAGTAGTCACGCTGTGAGAACATGACAGTAAGTAGGCCGGAGATCAAACTGAGGGACTGGAATTGTGAAGCAGAACTGCATTACTGTGCTACTAATCCAATATATAACATTTTGTTATCTCACATCTGAAATTATATATATTTCTCTTACAATTTCATCATACTATTGTGCTAGTTTGTCCTCCAGGGTGTGAAGTTCTTAATTTGAAATGTCCTAACGTGGGGTTGGTTTTTTTTTCCATAACTGAATTACATCACAGCTTATAAGGATACAAAGAACTGGCCACCTCAGCTCAAAGTTATATTTTTTTACTCTGCTGTCATCTCATGTTGTTGTCATCTTTATCTATGTCATGAGTCTCTAAGGTGCACACTCCTTATTTCACTCCCATGAACTTTTTTCCATCATCATTTTTCACATCTGTGCCTGACTCATTTGAAAAAGGTAACTTTAGCTCTTTGAGTGTCTCTTTAGCTGAGGTTATATTTTCAGTATTGCAGCTTTAACATCAATATATGGGTGGCATCTCCTGAGACCCAGGTTTCAGTTCCACCCTTTTTGCTGTCAGTGCAGAGTTAGTATATTTTCTTTTCCCAGGGACATTTTGCTCTTTCTTTAGTGATATTGTTTTTCTTCCATATATATGCAGATCGGGTTAACTGCGGGCTCTAAATTGGTCTCAATTCAATGAGGGTCAGTGTGTCCTGCAATAGACAGGTGTGCCAACATTGCACCCAATGTCTCTGGATCAGCACATGGTCACTCTGACTCTTGGACTCGATTGTGTGAACTTGAAAATCAATGGATGTCATTTGTTCTTGTATTTCAAAATCTCACAATAGTTTAATTTCTTAAACGAGATTATAAGGCTTATTCACTGTATAAAGAAAATGCCTGTGACATGCAACACTTTTTAATCATTACACCATTGTCATTCTTAGTCCAAAGTCAACAAAATTGTCAGGATGGTGGTCGTTGCTTTAGTTTTTAATGACACATACCTGAGGTGATCAAAAATGTCTTAATATATGAATTAATGCAGCATTACTAAATGATCATTAATATATAAGCAGTGCTCCTAGTAAGTGTTACAAAGGACCTGTTTGGCAAAAAAGGTGATTTTCACTGTAGCTCCATTTTATTTCAAGGGTCTCGAAATCGAGCAGCCACTGAGTTAGTAAGGTAGGATCAGCCTGAGTCAGACGTGTACAACAGAAATTTCTCAGTTCAGTAAAGTTTGTTTTAAGAAAGGTTTATTGAAAATTCAAAGCAAAACAGTTCACACAAAAACAAAGAAAAAGGGTTGTTACGCACGCAGAATAAAAAGCAAAAAAAGGAAAAATGTTTCTTCTACACACTTAGCTTTTTCTTGTTAAACTTCAGTTGCTTTCTTTACTTAAAGGTTGTGTTATTTCTCTGACAAACTTATATACGCTTTACTTAATACATTCAGTAAGTTCAATACGTACAGCATGGCACTTTCAATAGGGCACATTGCATTCAATAGGGCACAGTTTGAAACCTTGTGCCCTCCATGTCTTACTTACTGCTAGGCAGATCACAAACTGGGTCTAATCTGTAGTCAGAAAAAATCTGAATAATCAATAATCAATTCAGCTTGCAGGGGTTTTAATGCAACCCCAATTCCAATGAAGTTGGAACGTTGTGTAAAACGTAAATAAAAACAGAATACAATGATTTCCAAATCCTTTTCAACCTATATTCAATTGAATACACTACACAGACAAGATATCGAATGTTCAAACTGATAAACTTTATTGTTGTTTTGCAAATCTTCACTCATTTTGAATTTGATGCCTGCAACACGTTCCAAAAAAGCTGGGACAGGGCAGCAAAAGACTGGGAAAGTTGAGGAATGTTCAAAAAACACCTGTTTTGAACATTCCACAGGTGAACAGGTTACTTGGAAACAGGTGTTTGTCATGATTGGGTATAAAAGGAGCATCCCCAAAAGGCTCAGTCGTTCACAAGCAAGGATGGGGGCGAGGTTCACCTCTTTGTGAACAACTGCGTGGGCAAATAGTCCAGCAGTTTAAGAACAACGTTTCTCAACGTACAATTGCAAGGAATCTAGGGATTTCATCATCTACTGTCCATAATATCATCAAAAGATTCAGAGAATCTGGAGAAATCTCTGCACGTAAGCAGGAAGGCCGAATACCAACACTGGATGCCCGTGACCTTCGATCCCTCAGGCGGCACTGCATTAAAAACCAACATCATTCTGTAAAGGATATTACCACGTGGGCTGAGGAATACTTCAGAAAACCATTGTCTGTTAACACAGTTCGTCGATACATCTACAAGTGCAAGTTAAAACTCTACCATGCAAAACGAAAGCCATATATCAACAACACCCAGAAACACCACCGGCTTCTCTGGGCCCGAGCTCATCTGAGATGGACTGATGCAAAGTGGAAAAGTGTGCCGTGGTCTGACGAGTCCACATTTCAAATTGTTTTGTCCTCCGGGCCAAAGAGGAAAAGGACCATCCGGATTGTTATTAGTGCAAAGTTCAAAAGCCAGCATCTGTGATGGTATGGGGGTGTGTTAGTGCCCATGGCATGGGTAACTTGCACATCTGTGAAGGCACCATTAATGATGAAAGGTACATACAGGTTTTGGAGCAACATATGCTGCCATCCAAGCGACGTCTTTTTCAGGGACATCTCTGCTTATTTCAGCAGGACAATGCAAAGCCACATTCTGCATGTGTTACAACAGTGTGGCTTCGTAGTAAAAGAGTGCGGGTACTAGACTGGCCTGCCTGCAGTTCAGACCTGTCTCCCATTGAAAATGTGTGGTGCATTATGAAGCGCAAAATATGACAATGGAGACCCCGGACTGTTGAGCAACTGAAGTTGTACATCAAGCAAAAATGGGAAAGAGTTTCCACCTACACAGCTTCAACAATTAGTGTCTTCAGTTCCCAAACGCTTATTGAGTGTTGTTAGTAGGAAAGGTGATTTAACACAGTGGTAAACATGCCCCTGTCCCAGCTTTTTTGGAACGAGTTGCAGGCATCAAATTCAAAATGAGTGAAGATTTGCAAAACAAAAATAAAGTTTATCAGTTTGAACATTCGATATCTTGTCTTTGTAGTGTATTCAATTGAATATAGGTTGAAAAGGATTTGCAAATTATTGTATTCTGTTTTTATTTACATTTTACACAACGTCCCAACTTCATTGAAATTGGGGTTGTAGAATCTCCCATAGACTACGCATTAATATGCATATAGGCAAACATTTTAAAATAAGAAAGACATTACTTCTATCAAGTAACTCACAAATGACTCTTACATTCACTTTTAAAGTGCATGTAATTGTAAAAGTTTCATAATGAATTATTGGCTATTACATTTTTAACTGAAAATAAATTGGAACTAATTGAGATTGACAAGTTATGGAGTTTTTTTGTCTAATAATATTGATGGCAAATTTATTTTCTAGATTAACTACCGAAGATGCCACCAGTTGTTCCTGAAGCTTTCAAAAGTGTCATTCAGAAGCCAGGACTGCAGATATGGACCATCGAGGTAAAAAAGGATTCATGTACTATGCTCTTCTGTTAGTCCATTTAGTTATCACAGCCACTGGAAAATATATATATATATATATATATATATATATATATATATATATATATATATATATATATATATATATATATATATATATAAATGTATGGTACCTTTTATATACCTTTTATTTATATACTGTGGAATATGGCTCGGACACAGACAGGCGGACACCGATGATTCGAACACCAACACACATTTATTCACATTTACACAGTGACACAGCACACAACTCAGTACTTCCGTACTTTCACCCCCAAAGTCCAGGTCTCTCAGAATGCCTCTCTCTCTGGTCCGCCTCCACTCCTCTCCTCCCGAGCTCTGTCCTTCTTCATCTTGACTCCAGCCATCGAATGGAGGGAGGCGGGACCTTTTAAACCCTCCCGGAAGTGCTCCAGGTGCCTCCCAATGAGCGCCTGCCGGCACTCCCTGGTGTGGCGGAAGTGCTGGCTGTGCACCCAGAAGCACTCTAGGTGTACCTGGTCTTTGTTCCCCCAGCACTTCCGGGTGTTGCGAAAGTGCTGAGGGCCAGGGCTCTTCAGGCATCGGGGCACCCCCTGGTGGTGACCACAGGCCCCTATAGGGTTGAACTTCCATGCTTCTTTCCCATGGTCCCTATAGCCGCAAGGGCGGTCGCCCCCTCGTGGTCTGGAGGAGGCGTAATCCCTCCTCTGGTCCTTCCGGGCATCCCGGCTGGGTACCGCCCCCAGCCGCTCGTCACAATATATATATATATATATATATATATACAGTACTGTGCAAAAGTTTTAGGCAGGTGTGAAAAAATGCTGTAAACAAAGAATGCTTTCAGAAATATAAACAATGATTGTTTATTGTTATCAATTTACAAAATGCAAAGAGAGCGAACAAAAGAAAAATCTAAATCAAATCAATATCTGGTGTTACTACCTTTTGCCTTCAAAGCAGCATCAATTCTTATAGGTACAGTTGCACAAATTCAGGGATTTTGTAGGGTTCTAGTCAGGTGTCTGATCAACCAATTCTACCAAACAGGTGCTAATGATCATCAATGTCACACGTAGGTTGAAACACAGTCATTAACTGAAACAGAAACAGCTGTGTAGGGGGCTTAAAACTGGGTGAGGAACAGCCAAACTCTGCTACCAAGGTGTGGTTGTGGAAGACCGTTTCATGTCATGGCATGATTGAGCACAGCAACAAGACACAAGGTAGTTATACTGCATCAGCAAGGTCTCTCCCAGATAAAGATTTCAAAGCAGACTGGGGTTTCAAGATGTGCTGTTCAAGCTCTTTTGAAGAAGCACAAAGAAATGGGCAACGTTGAGGATCGTAGACGCAGTGGTCGGCCAAGGAAACTTAGTAAGGCAGATGAAAGACACATCAAGCTTATTACCCTTCAAAATCGGAAGATGTCCAGCAGTGCCATCAGCTCAGAACTGGCAAACCAGTGGGACCCAGGTACACCCATCTACTGTCCGGAGAAGTCTGGCCAGAAGTGGTCTTCATGGAAGAGTTGCAGCCAAAAAGCCATACATCCGACGTGGGAACAAGGCCAAGCGACTCAAGTATGCATGAAAACATAGGAACTGGGGTGCAGAAAAATGGCAGCAGGTGCTCTGGACTGATGAGTCAAAATTTGAAATATTTGGCTGTAGCAGAAAGCAGTTTGTTCGTCGAAGGGCTGGAGAGCGGTACAATAATGAGTGTCTGCAGGCAACAGTGAAGCATGGTGGAGGTTCCTTGAACGTTTGGGGCTGCATTTCTGCAAAAGGAGTTGGAGATTTGGTCAGGATTAATGGTGTTCTCAATGCTGAGAAATACAGGCAGATACTTATCCATCATGCAATACCATCAGGGAGGTGTATGATTGGACCCAAATTTATTCTGCAGCAGGACAACGACCCCAAACATACAGCCAAAGTTATTAAGAACTATCTTCAGCGTAAAGAAGAACAAGAAGTCCTGGAAGTGATGGAATGCCCCCCACAGAGTCCTGATCTCAACATCATCGAGTGTGTCTGGGATTACATGAAGAGACAGAAGGATGTGAGGAAGCCTATGTCCACAGAAGATCTGTGGTTAGTTCTCCAAGATGTTTGGAACAACCTACCAGCCGAGTTCCTTCAAAAACTGTGTGCAAGTATACCTAGAAGAATTGATGCTGTTTTGAAGGCACAGGGTGGTCACACCAAATATTGATTTGATTTAGATTTCTCTTTTGTTCATTCACTGCATTTTGTTGATTGATGAAAATAAATGATTAACACTTCCATTTTTGAAAGCATTCATTGTTTACAGCATTTTTTCACACCTGCCTAAAATTTTTGCACAGTACTGTGTATATATATATATATATATATATATATATATATATATATATATATATATATATATATATATATATATATATATATATATACACACAATATATTATATGTGGTGAAGGCCTAAGTGAAAGCCTTCAGTTAGTATTTTATTGTGGACACTGTGGTCAGGTCAGATGTAGTGAATGGGTAAATATGAGTTTGTCAAATCCTATTCACTTCATAAATGTAAAATAAAGGTTGTTATTATCAATTTGATTAAACATTAGAACAATCTAGACGAGAACAGGCCATTCAGCTCAATAAAGCTTAGCACTCCTATCCACTCTTAATTCTTCCAAGATGACATCAACTCATTGTAAACGTGTAGACAGCACTATCAAAAAAAAAACACCGACCTATCCGACTGAGAGTGCTTCATTGTTCTTTAAGAGCCCTTCACTTACTCAAAGTCCCCCTCTTCAACCTGAGCGGGTGTGAAATTTCAGAAGTCAGTTTATGACAATGAACTCATTTTTCTGCCAAAACAAATCCAGAAGCATCTTAATGCTTCCCTTTGTTTGCGGAATATATTTATTGGGGGCTAATTCTTTTTGACATGTCCTTAAGGCAAAACAAATACTCCGATGGTGTCATAATTTAAAATAATTGTGGGTCTTCCCTGCAATGATTAGGTGGGCTACACAATATGTATTCCAAAGGGTAGATGAGTCCGAGTTCTAATTCAAGTTCTGTATAACAGCAAGTCTTCAAAACTTTTATAGTTTGTATAAAGTGTCATATGCATTGTGGGACTGCACATCCTGACAGCCATATCATGTCTCCAGGAATGTGAACCAAACTTTTTGGATTTGTTGTCAGTTTTCTAATGTTTTAGGATAAGGACAAAAAGTGGGCAGCAAAACCCACCAAACATAAATTCAGTTCTTTTCTTCCTATATTTTCTGTTTTGTTGTCTTATAAGTTAATGTCACATGCAGGGTTAAATGAATATCTCCATTACCTGTCATTGCTGCACCGCCTCTTTAAATAATTCTTTTATAGGTTCAGGTGCCAAGAGGATACATTGAATTTTTATACTTCTGTAATGGCATTTCTGCATTATGGCCCATTAGGGCATAGCCCAACCAGATGTTGTGCAAAATAAATAATAAGCGATCCTGAGTAATCTAAATTTTTGAAATATTTATAACAACCCTCAGCTTTATCTTCATAATAATTATTTTTTAGTTTTTCATCTCATTCTAAGTGTAATAATTTCTTATTTATATAAATATTGCTTTATTGCGTGGAGTTTGCATGTTCACCCCGTGTTCTTGTGGGTTTCCTCGGGGTGCTCCAGTTTCCTCTCACAGTCCAAAGACATGCAGGTTAGCTGAATTAACGATCCTACATTGGCCCTAGTGTGTGGTTGGGGTGTGCGTATGTGTGTTTGCCCTGCAATGGACTGGCGCCCTGTCCAGGTTTTGTTTCTGCCACAGTCAATAGTATTTTAAAGCTGGAGAAGGGCTTCTAAGTGCTCTGCAGCCACACTCCTTCTTTCCATTCTTTTGCACATTGAGAAAAAAAAAATTACAGATAAGATACAAAAAATATTTTCTAATGACATCAATTTCACTTTTTGCAAAATGCCATCTGTATCGCACATTTTTTTGCAACGCTACGAATTAAATTTTGCAAGAATCATTTGGTTCATTACTATTGGAAAACAAGCCAGTGGTATGATCTCCCATTTTGAAGAACTGCACACACCTGGCTGCCCAGTGGTTAGCGATACTGCAGGACACGCTAGTGTTCGAGTCAGGCAGTGCGTGTAGTCTGGGTATTATTGCCATTGTCTATTTTCACCTTAAAACTGTTCAATTCTAAACTTGAGGTGTTTATGTTTCACTTTAGGCAGTTCAATGTATTTTCCTAGGTAACAACTGGTTGTGAGGCACTTAGATTACTTAATGTTTAAATCTCTATTGATGTATTTCACAGATGTGGTGATGATCACTATGATCTGATGCCAATAATACACTGTCAGCTGACAATAATAGATCTTAATGCAGTGTGTATCTCAGTTTATTTATGAATCACCCTTTGGATACTATTTGCCTCTGTCTCTTACAGTATACTCTAATATAATGACCTTTTTTTTAGAAAATGGAAATGTCTCCTGTCCCAGAAAAGGCCTATGGGAACTTCTTTGAAGGAGATTGCTACATAATACTTAGTGTAAGTATTCTACTGATGCTCAGTTTTCTTTCCTTAACTTGTAACGATTGTAACCACTACGCTTCACTAAGTTTATAGTGAAAATTGTACTGATGATTGCAGGTCAACCCAAAACTGCCTTCAGCCCCTTCCCACAGCACAGAAAGATGACTTACAATAATAAAAGAAATTTTTACAAAACTACACAAAGATGAGAAAAGATGCAACAAACAAAATCTAATTAATACCTTTTCTACAATCCCCCAAAACTCCCCCTCTTCCAATATACAATAAACAAAAGGCATAAAATTATGTACCCAAAAATATTCCCCACCGTCCATTCAATTTATTAATGTTTATCCGATTATCCTATTTCCCCATAGTTCAGTTTCTTAGACACGCCAGAATAAAAGATTTACGGCTCACACTGCTTCCGATCCCTTTCACGGTAAAGGTCACTTCCCTCAGCATATATGGAATCTTCAAGGTGGCCACCCCAGACTGCGTTGAACTTGTGGTGCTCCCTGAAAACAATCTTTCTCCTGGACTCAGATGGATCATGTCTTTTTCCTCCACCATAAAAACTTGGGCTGTCTTTTCTTCCTTCAATTCCTGCCTTTTCGCGCCCCTATTTAAATAGTGCATCCGTGTCCATGGCACTCCCGGAAATCACGATGACCTCCCAAAAAGTCCTCCCTATCCAACCCACCCATCTTATGCTACAGTATTCTCAAATGGCAACGGGATTTTACATAGAGAGACGAAAAAACAAACCATATACAAATTTATGTGGCAATGCTACAAACTGACAAACTTAAAAGCATTAAGGTGACTGTTATTTGACTCAGTGTTACAATCAAACCATTAATTTTAAAAAGAGAACAGGGTATCACCTTTTTCATGGAAATGTTGTGAATTTTGTCACTCAGACATTGCCTCTAGGTTCTAGCATCTCCAGGATAAGCAGGTTTACAAGATGGCTAGATGAATATCGTTTCTTTGTTAACTAATTACATATTTGAATTGGTTGTGTTTCTCTGCTCTTATTTATAAATTAAGATCCATACATTTTTTTAATGCCATAGCTTAAGATAGAAATGGTAAAGCCATTAAAACTGAAGATGAACAAACTTCTCCTCCATGCTACCATATGAATGTGCCTCAAAATCCTTTGGCTTGTGGTAGGACTCTTGCAACATTTCAGAGATGTAGCGGCCTACTAGACAGGAATGGCTACTGTCACCGCTGTACATCACAGGCACTAATCTCTTCCTAGCAGCCAATAATAAAATAATAATATGTTGCATCCTGACTGTTCTGCTACTGTTTTTCTATATATTGTTGGTGTTAATTGTAAATGCATTACAATTAGTAATGTTTTCATTTAAACTAAAGACATATGTTCTCTATGAAATCCCTATATAAGTATATTACATCACAATGTGGAAGAAAACCATCCTTCATTTCAAAATGGCAACATGGTTTGTACCGTTTTATTTTCATTTTTTAAATTGATCTTTATTTGTTACAGAGCCAGCCACATAGATGGCTTTTAATATCATCTTTGCAAAACTCGCAAGAGTATGAAAGAATAAATAATTGTAAAACATCTTTGGCTGCTAGAGAGTTATTCCTAAATGACTAAAAAGAGCGTAACAATAGTGTGCGCTGTTTGACACTGTAGGCTGCAGGTAGTCCTTCCTTTGATTTGATATACAGTGATCCCTCGATATATCGCGCTTCGCCTTTCGCGGCTTCACTCTATCGCGGATTTTATATGTAGGCATATTTAAATATATATCGCGGAGTTTTTGCTGGTTCGCGGATTTCTGCGGACAATGGGTCTTTTAATTTCTGGTACATGCTTCCTCAGTTGGTTTGCCCAGTTGATTTCATACAAGGGACGCTATTGGCAGATGGCTGAGAAGCTACCCAACTTACTTTTCTCTCTCTCTTGTGCTGACTTTCTCTGATCCTGACGTAGGGGGTATGAGCAGGGGGGCTGTTCGCACACCTAGACGATGCGGACGCTCGTCTAAAAATGCTGAAAGATTATCTTCACGTTGCTACTTTCTGTGCAGCTGCTTCCTGAAGCGACATGCTGCACGGTGCTTCGCATACTTAAAAGCTCGAAGGGCACGTATTGATTTTTGACTTTGTTTTTCTCTGGCTCTCTCTCTCTCTCTCTCTCTCTCTCTCCCTCTCCCTGCTCCTGACGGAGGGGGTGTGAGCTGCCGCCTTCAACAGCTTTGTACCGGCGGTGCTTTGCATACTTAAAAGCCAAACAGCCCTATTGATTTGTTTGCTTTCCTCAGTCTTTCTGACAGACTCTGCTCCTGATGCGCACTCCTTTGAAGAGGAAGATATGTTTGCATTCTTTTAATTGTGAGACAGAACTGTCATCTCTGTCTTGTCATGGAGCACAGTTTAAACTTTTGAAAAAGAGACAAATGTTTGTTTGCAGTGTTTGAATAACATTCCTGTCTCTCTACAACCTCCTGTGTTTCTGCGCAAATCTGTGACCCAAGCATGACAATATAAAAATAAACATATAAACATATGGTTTCTACTTCGCGGATTTTTTTATTTCGCGGGTGGCTCTGGAACGCAACCCCCCGCGATGGAGGAGGGATTACTGTACTGTACTTCATTAATCCCCAAGGGTTACTTGTCTTTTTGCATAATCTTGGTGTTTAAAAGTTCAGGGTCAGCCACCGTACAGTGACCCTTCAGCAATTTTCAGGTTAAGGGTCTTGCTCAAGGGCCCAATGGAGTAGGATTCCTTCTGGCAGTAACAGGTTACCTGAACCAGTAACCTTCCAGATACCAACACAGATCCTTCGCCTCAGAGCCACCACTCCACCTGACTTCTGCATAAATATTTATTCTAGCCTATACACACTGGCTGCTTTTTAAAATGTTCCTTAAGATTTGTAAGAGTAATTGTATGCATGCTGTCCTCTGGCATGCGTCACGAGTTATTATGACCAAAACAAGGTATTCAGAGCCACACTGCTGATCGCTTATCCTACACCTTTAGTTTACTTGTACACGCACGACATTCCCTTTACTACGACTACTCATGGACAGCAGAAAGCATCTATCAAAGGTGGGGGGTGGTGGATGGTGCATGGTGTGTGACGATTCGGGTTCTCTTCAGGCTTCCAATGTCCTGATGGGGGTCCTGAACCCAACACTGTCGATAATGTCACAGAGATGAGCTGACAAATGGGGACAAATCTCACATGAAGCCAGGGGATATATCCAAAAGTGCTAAAGTGCTTTTATTAAAACAATAATTAAAACAAAAAGTGCAGTGTCCAAAGTTTCAATAAATATTCCATAAAACAAGTGTCTAGTGGGGATAAAATCAAATAAATAAATCCTTTAAAATCCGAGGTTAAAAAGCAGTCTCTCTCTCTCTCTTTCTCTCGGTATTCTCCGACCCACCTCCATCACTCTCTTCCCTGCTCACCTATTGCTCTCTCAGCCGGCAGAGACCCAACAACCACGAGCTCCTTCGGCCAACCTCCATCTTGGCCTCCTTTCGGATGTCACTGCCAGACCATCGAGGTCGGCTCTCCTCCCTTCACCCTTCACACACTCATAGTCGCTCCTCAGATCCCTCGGGAGGACACCTTCCTTGCTCACCCCACTCACTCGTACATTCAGTGGGGCGAACTAGCCCCAGAGTGCATCAGCCAAATGGTCCTTCGCGGCGCCCCAGCTCGTGGTGTCTCCACTTTCCAGGTGGCCAGATCATAACTTCATGCCTGCTGTCTTTCATCCTTTAACCTCATGCTTTCTCTTTTCCTCGATCCTTCCATTTCTTCCCCTTTCCTTCCATTTCTATCTTATATATATACACACACATACCTTTGTGCGCCTCCGTGGGCGCAGCGCCTTAATCACACACCACAGGAAGCCAATGAGGCAATCGAGAACGCCCACACCCACACGTGCAGGTGCGACTCACTCCACTCACCTCATTAACTCCCTGCGGTCGTGCAATCGCGCCCATGGAGAACAGAACAGCTATATGGATTTAAAACCCGGCCCTTTCTTGAAGCCGCGGACCCGCTATACCACATGGTGTTGAAACAAATGCTGCAGAACATCACTTACACCCGTGTTTGGTAATATTATAATGGTGATTTAAAGTTAATTCATTCCAAGTGAAAAACTGCTATAAATTCTCTATAAATTGGCATCAACACCCCAAATAAGTACTGCCTCATTATTCAGTGGGTTTGAATTAATGTCTACCGACAAAAAATAAGTTTCAGATGACTTTTACTCACTCAGAAGTGATGTCCATTGATGTTCTTTTTCTATCACATTCTGAAGAACAGCAATTCTATCATTTGTAGAAAAAATTACAGTTCATTCTGTTCCAACGTGGCTTAGCTCCATTGCTTGATTTGTGTTTTTTGTATTTTTATTTTTCTTACTTCAAAAAGCATTTTGCAGTCTTTGTTGATTGGTATTTTAAACTTAATAATGAACAGTCTAGGCTTTTTAAAAAATGTAAAACTATGTATTAATAAAAACAATGCAGTCTAATCAGATCATTTCAGATTTATTGTCATGTGTGGTGTACGCAGTAAAATGAAGAGCACACCTGACCAAGTGCATGATGTCATCACGGTTGAGTGGCCCAAATCTCACTTTAGAGATCATCACAATAGATAGCAAGATGTAGAGGAGATATGTTTTTGTTCAAATACATTATGCATTGCATGTGATTTTGCAAAAGTGATACTCACTAAAAGCAGTTACTTAGATTTGGGAGTTTTTAAAGGTGGGGGACTGTGAAAAAGAAAGGAGAATTGCTCCCTATGGATTTGGCAACAGTTCATAAACTCCTTTTGTACCCATTCATTTCTAAGAAAATGGGCCAGATTAAATTACACTGAGGGAAAGTGTCTTTTGTAAAAGCAACATGGCTAAATAAAATCCATGGTGAGACAAATAGTAAGGCAAAAGCTGTAATCCAGGAAAATGAAACTGTTATCCCAAAGTGCTTGAGAATAAAAAAAAAAAACAACAGCCCCTATCATTGATGGTATTTCGCTTTTGCCAACACATTTATTCAAACATTGTGGACGCTGATCAAGTTGTCCAGCACAGCACATTCTTTCTGCCTGATGGGAATTGTAGTCCCTGTGTTGGTATGGCCACAAGGTTGCAGATGAGATGAATATATGGGGGATGTTAAAGAGGGGGGTATATATATTTAAATACCTTTCTTCCTGGATCAATTGCCTGAAATTAACTGGCCAAGAAACAGCATAGTTTACTGATTGTTTTTGCAAAACAAAATTTTAAGTTTCCCTGTGGGCTCAGTTTCGTAACAATGGCTGGCACACAACTATATGATGAAAACAGCCCAGGCAGTCCTGTGGTTCTGCAGTCTATGCTACTACTACTAGGTTAGATGTAATTTCTTTAGCTTCTTGTTGTTCAAGAATTGACGCCAAACTTGTCATTCCAGAACAATTACATTCATTCAAATACATTCATCCAGGCAGCTTAAATGTTTGTCACTAACATAATAAAGCAGGGACTGTATGCATAAAGGCACGCCATTGGACATTCTTCTATTATAGAAATATTAGAAAAGTGAAATGTGATTTCTTTGGCTAGAATTGCCAAATTAATCCTCCATATTTTCCAGACAAATTACATTCCAAAAGAGAATAAAAATAGTATCATGTAGTAGCATGTTTCAGCCTACCATTGCTTTCAGTAGAGTTATTTCAAAAGAATGTGAGCATCTTTATCAACCTGAATCAGATTCACTTTGTAAACACTCCTATTTTTTATGCAGGGAAAACAAGTCTCCAGCAAGTTGGCTTTCGATATCCACTATTGGATTGGGAATGAGTCATCTCAAGATGAGCAGGGGGCCGCAGCCATCTTAGTCACACAGCTGGACGACTTTCTTGGCGGCAGCCCTGTCCAGTACAGAGAGGTGCAGGGCTATGAGTCGGCTACCTTCAAGAGCTATTTCAAGAATGGAATCATGTGAGTAAAGTTTTCTCTCTCCTTTGGTATGCTCTTGAAGACATTAAACACATCAGGCTGTGTGACACACAGAATATTCTGTGAGTCCAGCTCACATATTGCATTTAATTTCTTTCCATTGTGTCTGACACATAATATCCATTGTACGAAAAATCAAGAAAAGTCACTCCTCATTCTGGCTTCTTTTTAATATTTTCTGTATTGTTGGTTTGTTAAACAGCTACAAAAAGGGAGGACTGGCTTCAGGCTTCAAGCATGTGGAGACAAATGTGTATAACATCAAGCGATTACTACACGTTAAAGGGCGGAAAAACTGCACAGCAAAAGAGGTAAGTGAATTTAGTAGTAGGACTACATGGTGGCACCGTAGTTAGCACTACTGATTCCCATTGCCAGAACACTGGTTTAATATGCTGACAGGGTTACTGTCTCTATGTGAGTTTTCTGTAGGTATTCCATTTTTTTCCCAACATTTCAAAGATTTGATTTGTTGATTAGTGATTCTGAACTGGCACTGTAGCATTAGACTGGGGCCTTGCCCGGCTATGGTCTGTGTCCTGTGCCTGATGATGCTAGTAGAGGCTCAGACTTTTTTGAGTTGGATAAATCGGTTCAGAAAATGAATGGATGGATGGAGAGATGGATGAGTATCATAGGGGCTCAACACCATTTGTGACACAATATTAAGCTGAAACATGCAGCTATTGAATCATTTCAAGCATCTTGATAAGTTCTCAGTTATTTAAATTAAACTTCAATTGATATAGTGATGGGAATTAAAAATTGACAGATGAAACAGAGTTAAAAAGCCAGGCCAAGTTTAAAAATTATGATGGCTGTAACGAGTAACTTTCAGTTCACACCCTGTTCTCCTAAACTGGCATTAAAACTTGTTTTATAGGCGATTTAGCAATTACAAAATCAAAACTCATTAAAAAAGTTGCTTGGAGGTTTTAAAGGACTATTTAGAGAGTAAAATAAGGAATATTGGTTCCTAAAGCCTCATTCATACGTCCATGTTTACCTGTGGGTGGCACGGTGGCGCAGTGGGTAGCGCTGCTGCCTCACAGTTAGGAGACCTGGGTTTGCTTCCCAGGTCCTCCCTACGTGGAGTTTGCATGTTCTCCCTGTGTCTGCGTGGGTTTCCTCCTGGTACTCCGGTTTCCTCCCACAGTCCAAAGACATGCAGGTTAGATGCATTGGCGATCCTAAATTGTCCCTAGTGTGTGCCCTGCAGTGGGCTGGTGCCCTGCCCGGGGTTTATTTCTTACCTTGTGCCCTGTGTTGGCTGGGATTGGTTCCCGCAGACCCCCGTGACTGTGTAGTTAGGATATAGCGGGTTGGGTAATGGATGGATGTTTACCTGTATTCATTTCTGTAGCTACGCAAAGCATTTAATCCATAAAATTAATTTGATTTAAGCTAGTGTTTCTCAAGCTTTGTGGTGTCGTGACCCAGTTTTTGACATGCCAGTGTGTTCACAACCCACCATGGGAGCTGAGTCCCTCTCTGTGAATTTAGCGTAACCCTGGTTGGGTCCTACTCGATGAACTTAGCTCAATTGTCAAAGTGGGGTGGGGAGATCCCACGCAATTCATTACATGAATCAAACACGATGGTCAATGCTTTTCGTCCATGGTGAATTGAGTACAATCATCAGAGTGGGAGTTGGGAAGGTCATGCATGGACTGGCCATGATCCACCTGCTGCCACTGTGAATCAAGCACAATCATCAGAGCAGAGGGTGGGTGCCCATCTGTAATGCCTCCACAGCCCACCTGCAATGCTTCTGTTGCCCACAGGTTTTGAACCCCTATCTATACCTCTAGTAGTAATGCAGTATGAGTAGGAAGTACTTTTTTTAAGACTTTGACATGCTACATATTTTCTACATGAAGATACACCAAAACATCTCATTATGCACATTACTGTGTTTCCTCCACATGGGAAACTCACTACACGGGAAGTCACCATTGACAAAACCTCAACTTAACAACCACCTTACCCTAGTTGAGGATATGCATATTTCCAGTGATTTTCTTTTTTTTCACTACAAATCTTTATTTAAATCCTGAATGACAGGAATACGTGTGGAATTAATTCCTCCAGATAGCAACTAAATGCCTTCCTTCTTGTGTGAATAGCACAAATTCCACTGGAAGCAAAAAGCAATTTATTATGCAAATTTTTTCAAGAAGTAAAACAGTGTGTTGTTGCAAGGTCAGGTTCGTGTAAATCAGTTTGCTAATCACTATTGGAAACCAAAAAGACACATTATCTCCAAACAATGAACAAAAATTCTTATTCAGAAAAGCACGTGCAGAGATTCATTAACCAGAAAAACAGGTAAAGAAAAACTGCACTGATAAAACATTTTAAATCGTATCTACAAATCTGGACAACCAGGAAGTGCACAGTACTGACCTTTATAACTTTGACCCAGTGACGCCACGCAGCTCACACTCCCAACTGACCTTACCTAACAACAGCATAGAGACCATCATCAGTATTGTTATGAGTTGTTCAATTTAAAGATGTATTCCTATTCAAATACTTTTTTTCTAAGCAAAAGTATTTGTGGGAATATAGGTTTCTATTACTATGGAACATTTCTTTGAAGGTTACATTGCATTATGGTGTTTCTAGAACATATTGATTATTAATTTCAAGGTTCTGAAACATTATTTTGTTTTGCATATGGGTGATGCTGCTTCTGATTGCCACTGAATGTGGTCTCAAATGCGGCTGCATCATCAGTGTGACACCTTAAATACTGTACTGCAGTTCTTTCAGTATCCATGATTTGGATATAAGCACAATCAAACACAGCAAGAATGTCTGTCCTGAATTTCTGGGTTTTGACTTTAGTGTTTTCCCTTTGTCATTGATTACTGGTTAGCAGTTAGACTTTGGTGCAAAAAATTTGATTTTAGGTTCCAACTTGTTTCTGGTTATGACTACGTTTCATCTCCTGGTCCTCTTCCAACCTTCACCCTAATAAGTATACTCAAAACATAAGCACCCATCTCCATATATATATATATATATATATATATATATATATATACAGTGGTGTGAAAAACTATTTGCCCCCTTCCTGATTTCTTATTCTTTTGCATGTTTGTCACACAAAATGTTTCTGATCATCAAACACATTTAACCATTAGTCAAATATAACACAAGTAAACATAAAATGCAGTTTGTAAATGGTGGTTTTTATTATTTAGGGAGTAAAAAAAATCCAAACCTACATGGCCCTGTGTGAAAAAGTAATTGCCCCCTGAACCTAATAACTGGTTGGGCCACCCTTAGCAGCAATAACTGCAATCAAGCGTTTGCGATAACTTGCAATGAGTCTTTTACAGCGCTCTGGAGGAATTTTGGCCCACTCGTCTTTGCAAAATTGTTGTAATTCAGCTTTATTTGAGGGTTTTCTAGCATGAACCGCCTTTTTAAGGTCATGCAATAGCATCTCAATTGGATTCAGGTCAGGACTTTGACTAGGCCACTCCAAAGTCTTCATTTTGTTTTTCTTCAGCCATTCAGAGGTGAATTTGCTGGTGTGTTTTGGGTCATTGTCTTGTTGCAGCACCCAAGATCGCTTCAGCTTGAGTTGACGAACAGATGGCCGGACATTCTCCTTCAGGATTTTTTGGTAGACAGTAGAATTCATGGTTCCATCTATCACAGCAAGCCTTCCAGGTCCTGAAGCAGCAAAACAACCCCAGACCATCACACTACCACCACCATATTTTACTGTTGGTATGATGTTCTTTTTCTGAAATGCTGTGTTCCCTTTACGCCAGATGTAACGGGACATTTGCCTTCCAAAAAGTTCAACTTTTGTCTCATCAGTCCACAAGGTATTTTCCCAAAAGTCTTGGCAATCATTGAGATGCTTCTTAGCAAAATTGAGACGAGCCCTAATGTTCTTTTTGCTTAACAGTGGTTTGCGTCTTGGAAATCTGCCATGCAGGTCGTTTTTGCCCAGTTTCTTTCTTATGGTGAAGTCGTGAACACTGACCTTAATTGAGGCAAGTGAGGCCTGCAGTTCTTTAGACGTTGTCCTGGGGTCTTTTGTGACCTCTCGGATGAGTCATCTCTGCGCTCTTGGGGTAATTTTGGTCGGCCGGCCACTCCTGGGAAGGTTCACCACTGTTCCATGTTTTTGCCATTTGTGGAAAATGGCTCTCACTGTGGTTCGCTGGAGTCCCAAAGCTTTAGAAATGGCTTTATAACCTTTACCAGACTGATAGATCTCAATTACTTCTGTTCTCATTTGTTCCTGAATTTCTTTGGATCTTGGCATGATGTCTAGCTTTTGAGATGCTTTTGGTCTACTTCTCTGTGTCAGGCAGCTCCTATTTAAGTGATTTCTTGATTGAAACAGGTGTGGCAGTAATCAGGCCTGGGGGTGGCTACGGAAATTGAACTCAGGTGTGATACACCACAGTTAGGTTATTTTTTAACAAGGGGGCAATTACTTTTTCACACAGGGCCATGTAGGTTTGGATTTTTTTTCTCCCTAAATAATAAACACCATCATTTAAAAACTGCATTTTGTGTTTACTTGTGTTATATTTGACTAATGGTTAAATGTGTTTGATGATCAGAAACATTTTGTGTGACAAACATGCAAAAGAATAAGAAATCAGGAAGGGGGCAAATAGTTTTTCACACCACTGTATATATATATATATATATATATATATATATATATAAAATTAAACATGTTTCAGTTTGTCTGTATGTCTGTCCGCTTTTCACAAGGGAGCTACTTAACGGATTTAGATCAGGTTTTTTTTCTATATTTTGCTGGAACATTCCGGTAGATTTTGCGACTTTTCTCATCGCACCAAGTATCATAGATCGCTTGCCGTACCAATGTATTTGCACGAATCTGAGAGAGACTCAGCGTTCAAGTTCCTCCTCACTCACGCTCCAGCCTTAGGGCGTACATTACCTCTGCTTAGCTAGCGAATGAGAGAACTACTTAACGGATTTAAATTGAGTTTTTTCTATAATTTGCTTGAACATTCCAGTTGATTTTGCAACTTCTCTCATTGCGCTAAGTATCATAGTTTGCTTGTGGTACCGATTTATTTGCGCAAATCCGAGAGAGATGCAGCAGACAGAGTTCCTCCTCACTCGTGCTCCAGCCTCAGGGTGTACCTTACCTCCACTTAGCTAGCGAACGAGAGAACTGCGTAACGGATTTAAATCAGGTTTTTTTTTCTATAATTTGCTTGAACATTCTGGTTGATTTTGCGACTTCTCTCATTGTGCTATGAATCATAGTTCACTTGCAGGAGCGATATATTCGCACTAATCTGAGACAGAGGCTGTGGGACAAGGGGAGTGGAAAGCGTGACGTCAGGAGTAAGGAGCAGGGTCCTCCTCACTCACGTGCAACCCTCTGTTCAAGTCACTCTACCTTTGTGGTTTGGAGTGTACCTTGCCTCCGTTTAGCTAGCAATACCTGTTTGTTTATTGATTTTTAAAGTTTGTCCTGTTTCACTACTACACAGGTAGTATAAAATTACATTGTTGGAAATGCAAATTATTTTTTTAACATTGCAAAAAGTGAATTTAAAACAAAAAACAAATGTCAAAAATAGATTCCTTCGGGCTTCAAAAATGTATTCTACACATGGAACTTTTTACAAAAGCCCTCAGAAAAAAATTAAACAAAGCAGTATTTTGCTGTGGCCATATTATGTTTGTAAATCTGTGTAAGCTTACTGAGATTTACTCAATGAAGGGCGCTATATTGAACTGGACTGAATGAAGTGATGTTTTGGCTTCGCAGGTGGAGGTTTCTTGGAATAGCTTCAACAACGGAGATGTTTTCCTCCTGGACATGGGCAAGGTGATTGTTCAGTGGAATGGACCCGAAAGCAACAAACAGGAGCGTTTGAAGGTTGGTCATTTTGTTTTCCAGGAACGAGACTGGTACAGCTGATGTGTAGCCCAGGTTGGCATTCCTTGCTTTTTGGTTTTCTAGAGGGAGATTGTCTCTAGTGTCAGAGTATGAGAGGAAGCCTATTGATCTCCATCATTAGTTGATACTTACAAGAAATGTAAACTGGCACCCGGTCACAGTCACCCATCTGGAGTGCTATAAACACACAGCTATGCCCATGTTTTAAAGACTGGCACAATCTCTTCACTTGCCTATTATGAGTCATCAATAAAATACTGAGTACCCTTTCACTCCAGCTGTTGTAGGCTATTGCCTTGATAACTTGGACTGGTGTATCGCCAGACCCCATTACTAATTGTACTACACCAGTTACTTGTAGAAACGAGAAAAAGTTAGGGAGGTTGTGTAAATTGTCCAATGTATAGATCTGCATTTATATCAAGTGATTTTAATAAATTTTAACGTGACTATGAATACTACATTTAAACCAAAAATAGTGGGTAAATATGAAAGAAAATAATGTTAAAAAGAAGATTCCTGTTGAAAAAACAAATATTGTTTCTTAAGCATGATTTCTGCAGTGGTGTAATAATTTTGTGTCGGTGTGTTGTAGGGTATGATGCTGGCACAAGATGTCCGTGACCGAGAGCGGGGTGGCCGATCACAAATTGGCATCATTGATGGTGAAAATGAAGCTGCCTCCCAGGAATTGCTGAAGATTATGACAGCTGTGCTGGGGCAACGGCAGGGCAAATTGAAGGACAGCATCCCGGACGACAAACCCGACCTGTACCAGATGGCAAATATTCGGCTCTATCAGTAGGTTAATTCTCTGGATTGGCATCAAGATTACATGTGTTTCATAATAACTCTTTCAGTGTGCCAGCATAACCTAAACCCCTAAATAGTTTGTCAATGATCCAATTCCTTTGTGTGCTCACTACTGAAATATGTAAGATGGGTGTGTTCTGTATATGAACAGTGAAAACACAGCTCCCATTGTGTCTGAGCCAATGTTTCTTGCTTTTATTGAACCCACAGTGGATACTGTGTATGATAGTGTGATGTGCATTATATTACTTAGCAGACAGTCCCCCATCAATAATTACAGCATACCTGAACATTCACATTTCTTCAGCTCAATGGCTAGTCAGGACCACACTACCCTTTATAACATTCATTTTGTTCATCTGGATAAAGCAGATCCTTACAGTTTTTTTTTTTGTTTGTTTTCACAGTGTTTCTGATGCAAGTGGCAACTTGGTGGTTCAGGAGATTGCAACACAGCCACTGACACAGGACCTGCTGAAATCTGAGGTAAGGCAACCATTTCATGCACAAGTCAGGACAATCAGGCCAATTTGAATAAAAAAGTGAGTTAGAAAGCTCTGGTTTATGCTTTCAACACGTGCAAGCAGTCGGGTTAACCTCCAGTTTGATTTTGAATTGTCCTGCTGTGGAAGACTAACCATCAAGTCTATTCCATAACGTCTGAACAGGAATCCGAAAACCTTTTATGTATGGGAAACACATGGAACGCCTCTTGACCATGATTGGGAAAACTGACTGGTATATGTTGTGATATTCTTCTTAAATAAGAGTCTCTCACAAAGCATAAAGGTTTGGGGACCGCCCCCGTATAATGTCCAAAGGACAAAGAAAAGACAAAACATGTTATAAGTGGATCAAAAACAATGAGTATTTGACAATCGTTTCACATCAAAATGGCGGTTTTATACAGAGGAAAACAAAATGGAAAAAGGAAGTGAGTTGGCAGGAGATTACATCGAATCTGTGGGACAGAAGCAACGTCTTCAAGGATGGACCGGAAGTAATGCAGCATTGGTAGCGATGTCATCAGGAGGAGCCGGAATTGAAGTGATGTGAAGGGGCCGGAAGATACGTCATCTGAGTTGGACGGATGTGACGTTTTAGGCGGCCATATTTAGAGTCCGTCTGTGTATGTTTATTTTTCTTCTTTTTTTCTGACGGGAAGAAAGAGAGAGAGGCACCATTACCGTATATCAACCCTTCATCTCGTGATGTTTCACTCACCTTTGAGCTTACCGACTGTCTCCTAAGCACATGTGTGTGACAATGTATAAAGGTGTACGCCATAATGTGTATACATCTCCTCATCTGGAGTTATTACCTTCATGATGCATAACAGTATTTTGATGTAACAAACACATTTAATAAAAATAATCCCATTCACCATTAGTTTCCCACATAATTCTCACTGATCCCTCCATTTTCTGTTCGTGTTTAGTCTGGCACAAGACAGCAGTGGGTTACAGTTAGGTCCATAAATATTTGGACAGAGACAACTTTTTTCTAATTTTGGTTCTGTACATTACCACAATGAATTTTAAATGAAACAACTCAGATGCAGTTGAAGTGCAGACTTTCAGCTTTACTTCAGTGGGGTGAACAAAACGATTGCATAAAAATGTGAGGCAACTAAAGCATTTTTTGAACACAATCTCTTCATTTCAGGGGCTCAAAAGTAATTGGACAAATTAAATAACTGGAAATAAAATGTTCATTTCTAATACTTGGTTGAAAACCCTTTGACAGCCTGAAGTCTTGAATGCTGGGTTTCCTCCTTTTTAATGCTGTGCCAGGCCTTTACTGCAGCGGCTTACAGTTGCTGTTTGTTTGTGGGCCTTTCTGTCTGAAGTTTAGTCTTCAACAAGTGAAATGCATGCTCAATTGGGTTAAGATCAGATGACTGACTTGGCCATTCAAGAATTTTCCACTTCTTTGCTTTAATAAACTCCTGGGTTGCTTTGGCTGTATGTTTTGGGTCATTGTCCATTTGTATCATGAAACGCCGCCCAATCAGTTTGACTGCATTTTGCTGGATTTGAGCAGACAGTACGTCTCTGAACACCTCAGAATTCATTCGGCTGCTTCTGTCCTGTGTCACATCATCAATAAACACGAGTGTCCCAGTGCCACTGGCAGCCATGCACGCCCAAGCCATCACACTGCCTCCACTGTGTTTTACAGATGATGTGGTATGCTTTGGATAATGAGCTGTTCCACGCCTTCTCCATACTTTTTTCTTGCCATCATTCTGGTAGAGGTTGATCTTGGTTTCATCTGTCCAAAGAATGTTTTTCCAGAACTGTGCTGGCTTCTTTAGATTTTCTTTAGCAAAGTCCAATCTAGCCTTTCTGTTCTTGAGGCTTATGAGTGGCTTGCACCTTGCAGTGTACCCTCTGTATTTACTTTCATGCAGTCTTCTCTTTATGGTAGACTTGGATATCGATACGCCTACCCCCTGGAGAGTGTTGTTCACTTGGTTGGCTGTTGTGAAGGGGTTTCTCTTCACCATGGAAATGATTCTGTGATCATCCACCACTGTTGTCTTCCGTGGACGTCCAGGTCTTTTTGCGTTGCTGAGTTCACCAGTGCTTGCTTTCTTTCTCAGGATGTACCAAACTGTAGATTTTGCCACTCGTAATATTGGAGCAATTTCTCGGATGGGTTTTTTCTGTTTTCACAGCTTAAGGATGGCTTCTTTCACCTGCATGGAGAGCTCCTTTGACCGCATGTTGTCTGTTCACAGCAAAATCTTCCACATGCAAGCACCACACCTCAAATCAACTCCAGGCCGTTTATCTGCTTAATTGTCAATGACATAACGATGGACTTGCCCACACCTGCCCATGAAATGGCCTTTGAGTCAATTGTCCAATTACTTTTGAGCCCCTGAAATGAAGGGATTGTGTTAAAAAAATGCTTTAGTTGCCTCACATTTTTATGCAATCATTTTGTTAAAACCCACTGAATTAAAGCTGAAAGTCTGCACTTCAACTGCATCTGAGTTGTTTCATTTCAAATTCATTGTGGTAATGTACAGAACCAAAATTAGAAAAAAGTTGTCTCTGTCCAAATATTTATGGACCTAACTATATAACCTGTGCAGGTATCAAGGCTGGAAGCAGGATAGGATGGACTTAAGACTTCAGTTCCCCTTGGCCTTGTAACATGTTGAGTCTAAGTGAACATTTAGTAATCCCTCATAATGCATTTTAAGATGTCTGGAAATGCATTTATGATATTTTAAAATGAATTAAAATCAATAACATATCTTGAAAATATGTCAATTTCAAAATATCTTAAATACATTTTCAAATATATTTCAAAACATGACACACTGCTCATATTGAGATAGCTCAAATGCAATTCAAGATAAGTTTTGAAATAAGTTCCTATGAATTTTGAGATATCTTAAAGTAAGTGTGTACCCATTCTGAGATATCTGAAATGTAATTCAAGATATCTCAAAATAACTTACTATAAAACTGACCCTAGGAGGATCTGCTATGAAACTAATGAAGCTTAAACTTCAGGGCCACTAATCCTGGAGGGGCCCCAGGAATGACTTTAGTCCACATTGCTTATAAATTTTGTGTATGTACTGTATGTGAGTGGGGTTTTTAAAAATAATAATATTAATAATATATAAATAACATATTAGTTAAAATAAAAAGGTTATTAAAGTATCATGTAGGCTTGTCATAAATGAAAATTAATTAATTAAGGATGTTTCATTCTAATATGTTCTAAACATATGGGGGCAAAGGGTCCCTCAAGCTTCAGGGCCCCAAAAATGTAGGCCTGCCACTGAAAATGACTATGCATTCAATGGGACATCCTTTCAAGTTTATAATACATTGAAATACATTTGAGGTGTCTCGAAACACATTGCAGATATCTGAAAATGGACAGCAAGCTGTTTTAAGATATCTGAAAATGTATTTGAGATTTCTTAAATTGCATTTCAGATTTGTCAAAATGATCTGGATGTTCTTTTAGGATATCTCGAAGTGTAACCAAGATATTTTAAAATGTACTTTAGCAATCTTCATATTGACTCACATTTCAAATATTTAAAATACAATTTTAGATATCTCAAATTCATTTCATTATATCTTAAAATAGGTCTTTACTTCAAGATATCTCAAATTTTATTCCATATCTCAAATACATTTCAAGATGTCTTTAAAAAGATGTCAACTTATTTTAAGATATCTGAATATCATCTACAAAATTTCACTGCATCAATAATACAGTTCAAGATATCTTATATATATTTCAAGGTATCTCAAAATATGTCAAGTACATTTCAAAATGTCTTAAAGGAATACTCAAAAAAGATATTTTTTATGTTACTCACCCAATGCATTTTGTAGTCATAGCCGGAAAAAAAAATTTATTCTCATGTTTCCATGAAGAACGAAACAAAAAAAGTATATGCTATAATGGAACATAATTGTAACACGTGCTGTACAATGAGAAAACAAAAATCACTTTACTCATGGTGCATAATCCACATGTCTGTTATCCAGTCGTCTGCTCAAAACGTGCAAAACACATGCATTTTCTTCTCAGTTCTGGAAAAAGCAGCCTACATCGTAAACAGGAAAATGCATTCCCATAATTCTGTGCTTTTGAATGGAAGAGAGGACTCTTGGCGGGTCTTTAACCCTAATACCAGATATTTCAAAATGGATACAAGGTCAATTTGAGATATCTGAAAATATATATTGAGATATCTTGAAATGCATTTCAGGTTTCTGAAAACATATTGCAGATATTTTAAAAAGTGAACTGCATTTTAAGGTATCTGAAATTCATTTTGAGATAACTCTAAATGGTAATTTGGCTTGCCATACTGTAATCCAATACAGAAAATTGGTGGATGGGATAAGAAACCTGCTGCTGCTGCACATTTGTTAACCAAGGAAACAACTAATCTTAAATAAGAAAAAGTAGTAACATACTGTATATACTCGTGTATAAGTTGGGTCTTGAAACTCGAGAAATCGATTATAAAAAAAAATGTGACCCTTAAAATTTTTTTTTACATCTTCTTGCCTCCTCCAATCTCATATCAGTTTCTCAGACATATCAAATTTTGTTACAGCAGCGCAGTTACCAATTTCTTTCGCCACTTCAACGACTTTTAATTTAAAACCAGCCTCATATTTTCTTCTGTTCGAACGCTCCATCGTAGATAAGATATGCTCTTATGATAAAGGTGTATGAGGGTGTGAGATACAAAAAACACAAATCAGTGCAAACGTTGCTTCAGAATAGTTCAGGTATTACCGTGTGGTCATGCAGGCACAATACATAGAAAAAAGGCCGTGTGCTCCGTGGTTCTCTCTTAGGTGGGCGTTAGCATATCATAATCTCTTGGACCAATAGCGTGAATTTTCCGCATTCGACTTATACGACCGACATTATAAAATACCAGAAATTATATGGTAAAATCAAACCCACGACTTATCCGCGAGAGAACTTAAACGTGAGTATATACGGTACCATTCTTCACCAAAATTGTACAATTCAGGGTCTCAAGAAAGGAAGGGAAATGTTTACATTGCATTTTACCTTAGCAAAGTAATTCCTTAAAAAAAGCTGAAACTGCTGGACTGGATTGTTGTTTAGATGGCGGGACTCTCCTCCTGCCCTTCCTTTTAACTGCACTTAGGCTCTGGATCCTCCTATTTATATCAGTTGCTAGGCATCAGCAATCCCACTGCATTCATGTGTTGGTCAAATCAAGGAAGATGAAAGAGGGAGCCTGTCCTGCATTCTTTATTGCATCATAATGCATAGTGTAAGTGTGAAGAGCTCCCTCTTTTATTTCCCTTACTCATCCTGTCATATAACTGCAACGTGACCGGTGTTATCCATCAACTAGCAAAGCTAGGAGGAAACGGTGTAAACTGCTGGCAAAAAGTAAAGCTGGGGTGGCGCCATGGCTCAGTCGTGACTCATGATATCAGTGTGGAGATGTGTGTCTGACGATACATAGTCATAAGAACGTTCTCTTCACAGTCACCTTTGCATTGATTATATAGAAGAGTGATACATCAAGTAAGGAAAATTAAAGAAAGAAAAGGAGGATGGCCTTATGCTAATTAGCAAAACGGGACCATTTTTAAGTATTAAATGGGAAGTATTTGCATATTTAAAACAGTAGTGTGGTTGCATGCCTGAAACCCCACAGCAAAGCAAAAGATGTCCAATACTGTCGAACAGAGTACTCGGTCACCACTCTACTACAATGCTGTTACAGCAAGTAGTAATTACTGTACTATGGCTTCTCGATCTTACCTAAGTATCACTGGATAAAATCTCCATCTTGGAGCATAATGGGTATGTGCAAATTGGATGCTTATCTGTTCTCTTTGGTTTCTGCAGGACTGTTACATTTTGGATCAAGGTGGTGCCAAGATTTATGTATGGAAAGGAAAGCTAGCATCGAAGCAGGAGAAGCAGGCGGCACTTAGCAGAGCCGTGGTAAGTGTGCTGCTTGTTTTTCTGTCTTTCCTTTGTGAAGCACCTGATCATCCTCACATATCTCTCGGAGAAGCAAAGATGGCCCTGGTGCTGTTTTTATTGAATCTTCTTTAGCTGGTATCCCCCCTGCATCAAAAAGTTTCAAAAAGTAGTATTTACATATTTTAAAGCTGTGCATGTTAGGCTAATTAGTGAATGGCCCTTTGTGTATTTCAAGGCCATGTGATGGACTGGCACCCCGTCCACACTTAGTTCCTGCGTTGTTTGTGACTGCCACTATTAAATCTTGTCCCCAGTGACAGTAAATTAGATTAAGCCGATTGGAGAATGTGATTGTACATGAAATAGCAAACCATTGGAGCTTCTCCTTGCCTATTTACTGTACATTGATCTGTCAGTGGGGTAGTGTAACAACATTTCCTGTTCAGTTCATTGTACAGGTAAGGGCTCATTTATACTTCACGCTCAGAACGTGTATGCGCCCGCATCATGGCCGCCACACGTTCTGAGCGTTCATTTGATGCGTCCTCTGAGCAGGTCCTCAGAAATTAATGTGACGCATGCACGAGTTGCAGTACCAGCAAAAAGTCGGGGGGGCGCAGTGTGCTAAAAGTTGGAATGTGACGTCAGAGTCTCTGTTTACTATCTACATGTGACAGAAAGCCACTTTGCGGATCCTATGAGATCGGTGTGCGCACTTCGATATTTGATAAATGGGTTGATGTGGTGAAGCAAAATGCTGATATACAGATGTATTCATGGTGCTTTTATATTCAAGCGTCGCATATTCCTGATCGTAATACTCGATACGTTTAAAATTCTCACATACCGTCTTCTGTGCTCTTTTTTTTTCTAGGGCTTCCTCTGCTCCTGACAGCAGCGAATCGGCAGCAATAGATCGCCACACTGAGCACATTAAATGTATGATATTCCAACTCTCTGCACATTTAGAATCCTTAGATTTATACTTGATATCACTTTCATGATGAAAAGCATTAAAGTATGTATATTACATTTTACAGATAAATCGATTTCGTTTAAATAATGAATACTGTTAATAATTACACACATGGGGTGACACAGTGGCGGAGCATTAGTGCTGCTGTCTTGCAGGGAGTCACGTCGCTGATATTCCCGGCCTGGAGTTTACATGTTTTCCTGCTGGGTTTCCTCAGTGTGCTCCAGTTTCCTTCCAAAGATATGCAGATTTGGGGATTTGGTGCCGCTAAAATTACGCTAGTGTATGTGTGTGCTTGTATTCACTTCGCGATGAGCCGAGGCATTGTCCAGGGATTGTTTCTCACTCGTGCCCAGTGCTTGCTGGAATGGACACATCCCTGGATTTAATCAATAAACATCCTTTTCAGAGATATTGCGGTAAGGTGTCATCAGAATTTAATGGGTTTTCTAGGCAGTTCACAACACAGAGAAGCCGAACATGTTCTCGCCGTGATAATATCTTGCACTGCCACCTGACAGATTCCTCCAGATTTACGTAAAGTACGCACGCAAGTATAAACACCTGCGTAGCAGGAGCGTCCGCTGCAGTATGCGTCGCGTCGCGTGAAGTATAACTCCGGCCTAAGATGCTGCTTTGGATCTTCAGCCTGTCTCACCTCCACTGGCGCTGTTAGGTCAGCTGCAGGGTCGTCAGCTGGAACCGCAGCCCATGGATGTTTCGCACCCTAAACCAGTACATCTCTCCTCGGGGGGCCATTGGCATCCTGGGGATGTTTCCTCACCACCCCCTGCAGCTGCTTTCACTGGGGTGCTGACCCCCAACCAATGTCTTTCCTCCACAGCCAAAGCAAGTGGCTCCCTTTCTCCATTTCTTCTTCCAGCGCCTTTATGGCTTTCCTTAAGCTCGAGTCCGCCACTCCTACACCGTGCAACAATTGGACTGTTGCTTTGCCAACTTATATATATAATAGAACAAACATCTGTGTATCTGTGTATCTGTGTGTCCATCCAGTGGCTATGTCTCTGTCTTTCCAACAGATCACATCACAAACATTAACAATGCTTTTACAAATCCCATACCAAAAGGTATATAACAGAGACCTATGTCATTCAAACAAATGGCTCATGACAAACATTTGTAGTAATGAATTTGATTACTATAAATTACAAACGCGATTTATTTTATTAATGTATGAATTACAAAACACATACATTTTAATAGATGATGCACTGCAAACGTTAACGCTGAGGTCCATGTTATTTATTTAGATTTCAACCCATCTTATACAGGTAGCACAGCCATATAAAAATATATCTAATATGTTATGTAACATAAAAATCACTTTCAGCCACCATTCTACACTATTGGATATCAGAATATTTATTCAGCTAAAGCAGGGGTGGCCAACTCTGATACTGGAGGCGACAGTGGCTGCCGGTTTTTGTTCCAACCCACTTGCTTCATTAGAAGCCAATCCTCACCAAAAACACATCTTATTTAATTTCATTAGTTATTAGTGTTTTCGTGTGGCACAGTGGCGCAGTGGGTAGCGCTTACAGAGTCCTCCCTGCGTGGAGTTTGCATGTTCTCCCCGTGTCTGCGTGGGTTTCCTCCGGTACTCTGGTTTCCTCCCACAGTCCAAAGACATGCAAGTTAGGTGCATTGGCGATTCTAAATTGGCCCTAGTGTGTGGTGTGTGTGTGTGCGCACCCTGCGGTGGGCTGGCGCCCTGCCCGGGGTTTGTTTCCTGCCTTGCGCTCTATGTTGACTAGAATTGTCTCCAGCAGACCCCTGTGACCCTGTAGTTAGGATATAGCAGGTTGGATAATGGATGGATTAGTGTTTTCACTCTACCATATCAGTTCATTCTTAAATCATAGATTTTTTTTCTTTTCTAATGATATTTAGAATAGAATGCCTTTTATTGTCACTATACACATGTACAATGAGATTAAAAGGGCACTGAAAAGGAGAGCCGCTCCGACCATGCGCACCGCCGTTCTGCTTTATCATCCAAGTGATTTGAAGCCTAAAATGGATGAGTAATTTTTAGTTCTTCGCTTCTCTTCAGTTTTCTTCTGAGTACTTAATTAAACCAAATAGTGAATAATAAATATACACAGGTGGAAATGGAAACAAGCTAGATGTAGAACTGCTGGTTCCTTTGTCATTTGCATCTTATTCTGCATAAGGAGCAATTAAAACAATTAATACAGCTGTTTAAGGCTATAATAAGCAGTTAAGGGTTTAAAATCTTAACAAGTGAGACAACTAAAATGAAGCAGAAAAATGTCACTTGAGCAATAAGTGCTTCATCAGCAATGAATGATTTCTCATGAAGCATTTGCGTTGGAAGAAAAACCCAAAGCCACTGCGACCCTCCAGAACTGCCGTTGCTCAATCCTGATTTAAAGGGTCTGAGTCTTAAATAGCAAATAAATGAAAAGAAGTTAATTAGTAGCAAAAGCTAGTCACTAATTAAGAAAATAGTTGAAAACTTGTAGTCACTGTGGCTCTCTAGGATTGGAGTTGGCCACCCCTGGGCTACAGTATATTTTATTTTACTTTGTTATCTTCTTGTTTCCTGTATGTCTTGTAAAGCGCCTTGTGATACAATCGGTGAAAGGCACTACATTAAATAATCACTCACTGGTTGACTGAGGTGTTTTCTAGGTGTGCCTGTGCCATTCTCTGCAGATCGGTTTCCAGCTCAAGACCTTGGTCTCATTCTTATTTATGTCAGCACTTAGCACAGTGCAGGCTACAAACACCTGATCCAAAATTAATTGAATTACCCTATCATTTTAAGTCAGGTTATTATGCAGGGATTAAAAGTTCACATGGAGTGAATGTCATCAGGACTGCCAATCCCTTTTGTACTTTAATAGTGCTTATGCAAAGAAGAAAAGAGACTTTCATAAAATGTTCTGGCTTATAGCCACTCTACTCAGGCAGTGCTACTTCTTCCTTGTTCTAACAATTAAACTCTGCCAGGAAATGTTCAGACGTGTCATCTTAATGACTACAGGGAATCAGGGATAACATCTGATACACAAAGTTAAACCTGTACAGTTGTTGTGCCATTGTTCACATTGTTTTTTCTCCTTACTTTCTTCTAGGGGTTTATCAAAGCCAAGAATTACCCTTCTACTACCAATGTGGAGATGATGAATGAAGGTGCCGAGTCGTCTGTGTTTAAGCAGATTTTCAAGTCCTGGAAGGAGAAGGGGCAAACTCAGGGCATTGGAAAGACCCACTCTTTGGGCAAGATCGGTAAAGTCTTATCTGTCTCAGAGCTTAGTTCAAGAAGCTCTCTTGCTCATTTTGAAGGAGGTTTTATGAGGCAGCAAGGCTTGTACCTGCAGAACATAACCTAGGAAATGGGCAGTGGCGTTTTAAGAGAGAGAGGACATTCTAACTTGCCCAGTGGAGAGACCGCTATCCACAATTCACAGATGGCATACGTAGAGTATAGTAAGGGCTCGTTTATACTACACGCTCAGAACGTGTACACGCCCGCATCATGGCTGCCACGTGTTCCCAGCGTTCATTTAATGCTTCCTCTGAGCAGGTCCTCAGAAATTAAAGCGACGTGTGTGCAAGTTGCAGTACCAGCAAAAAGTCGGGGGGTGCAGTGCGATAAAAGTTGGAATGTGACGTCAGAGTCTCTGATTACTATCTACATGTGACAGAAAGCTGCTTTGAGGATCCTACGGGATCGATGTGCGTGCTTCGATGTTTGATGAATGGTTCAATATAATGAAGCAAAATGCCGACGTACAGGTGCATTCGTGGTGCTTTTATATTCAAGAGTCACATATTCCCGATTGTAATGACACGATACATTTTAAAAGTCTCACATACCGTCTTCTGTGCCGTCTTTTTTTTCTGGGGCTTCCTCCTGACCTGACAGTAGCGGCAAACAGCAATAGATCGCCACACAGAACACATTAAACATGTGATATTCCAACTCTCTGCACATGTAGAATGCCTAGATTTATATCACTTTCATAATGAAATTCAGTAAAGTATATATGTTACATTTTTCAGATAAATCGTTAATTTCGTTTAAATAATGAATGCTGTTTGTTAATAATTACACACATGGGGGTGACACGGTGGCAGAGCGGTAGCACTGCTGTCTCGCAGGGAGTCACGTCACTGATATTCCCTGCCTGGAGTTTGCGTGTTTTCCTGCTGGGTTTCCACAGTGTGCTCCAATTTCCTTCCAAAGAAATGCAGATTTGGTGACAGTAAAATGATGCCAATGTGTATGTGAGTGCTTGTATTCAACTTGCGATGAGATGATGCCCCATCTAGGGATTATTTCTGCCTCGTGCCCAATGCTTGCTGGAATGGACACATCCCTGGACTGATGGATTTAATCATTAAACATCCTTTTCAGAAATATTGCGGTAAGGTGTCATCGAAATTTAATGGGTGTTCCAGGCAATTCACAACACAGTGAAGCCAAACCTGTGCTTACCATGATGATATCTTGTACTGCCACCTGGTGGATTCTTCCAGATTTATGTAAAGTGTGTGTGCAAATATAAACAGTAAAACGCTTGCGTAGCAGAAGCGTCCGCTGGAACATGCATCACGTCACGTGAAGTATAAACCTGGCCTTAGAGCAGCCATGGTTAACTGTGCTTTGTTAGTGTAATTCATTTCAATGCTATTTATTTTTGTATAGCGTGCTTCACTGAGCACAGGCTATGTCAATACTGACCTCGGCTTACTTGCATTCTCTAAATAGTGCGCCCCAATCCACTGCCATTCACATACCAGGAATCGGTTTGTCACTTTCAATGCAATATATCAATGCTACAAAAGGAGACAGCACCATAATTGCTAGAAGCTCATAAGTATGGTCATTTGACACTCACCAGGAAGCAGCAAATTAACAGACGAGCTAAGCTCAGGGCTACAAAAATGAGAATAAAAGCCTGTCTGTTGCTGGATCTGAAACACAGTCTGAGCTGACATCACAAAAATACAAAAGTAATAATATTAACCAGCACGTCTTTGGAGCGGCTTTACTGTTTTAGATGACAAATGCTAGGCTGGTTACTAATTTAGTAAGTGTTTGAGTTTACATAATTCATTTGAATCCTGTCCTCGTGCTCCTCTTTGTGGATTTTGCATGTTCTGCTATAGTCAACATGAGGTTTTTTTAGGCACTTCAGTTTTTTCCCACATGCAAAAAAGCATGCAGGTTAACTTGACTGTCAAACTCTAAATTAGTTCTAAATTAGACAGAAGAGTCTGTCCTACGATGGATTGACATAACGTCCAGATGTAGGAGATCGGGTTCTGTACAATCTTGGAGAATATGGGGTCAGAAAATTAACAGAAGTGTCAATCAGCCTTCAATGCCAGGCTAGTTAATTTAGTCACCTTTTTCTTACTTTGTATTTAACATTAATAATTATGTGAAAGCACAAGCATTCAAGCTGATATTTAAATGTAGCCCTCTGAAGCTGTGTCACCATGCTGCCCATCCTCAGTTATCTTATACTTGTATCCTGACAGCTAAGGTGGACCAGGTCAAGTTTGATGTCATGGAGCTGCACGCCAGACCTGAAATCGCTGCCCAGCAGAGGATGGTAGATGATGCCACAGGAAAAGTTGAGGTGAGCCATTAGATCTTAGGACTTTGTCCGAATGTTAAACCCATGAATCAGAAATCACTTTCAGAGTTTTATTAAGCAAAATAATTTTTTCTGGAAGATTTCCAAAGTCGTGATGACACATTCACTTTTAAGAGTTTAATACACTTCACAACTATGATACAAAATCCATCCATCCATCCATTATCCAGCCCGCTATATCCTAACTACAGGGTCACGGGGGTCTGCTGGAGCCAATCCCAGCCAACACAGGGTGCAAGGCAGGAAACAAACCCCGGGCAGGGCCCCAGCCCACTGCAGGGCGCACACACACACCAAGCACACACTAGGGACAATTTAGAATCGCCAATGCACCTAACCTGCATGTCTTTGGATTGTGGGAGGAAACCGAAGCACCCGGAGGAAACCCATGCAGACACTAGGAGAACATGCAAACTCCACGCAGGGAGGACCCGGGAAGGAAACCTAGGTCTCCTAACTGCGAGGCAGCAGCGCTACCCACTGCGCCACCATGCCACCCAAGATACAAAATTTTATATATTAAAAAAATCTAATGATTTTTGTACAACTTTGCGTTTTTGAAAGTTGTAAATTGATCTTATGTCTATCCACTTGTAGGCCTTGGTAAGAACATGAGATAATGAGGCCTGCTTGCTTTTTTACTACACTGTGTGGGTTTCATTGATTATAAAATCTACAAATGTTTCTTATTATCTCATGCAAGTAAGAATTTTGCTGTGACAATAACGACCCTATAAACCTATAATTTCCACACTTCTGATCACTTTTAAAAAATGAACTGATACTAAATGGCTAAATCTTTTACTTTTTTTTTTTTACTGTTAAAAGGACTCCTGTAAATAAATAACTTAGCAGACCTTATGAGCAGAATGGGAGTTATGCTATGAAAGATTGAGAGGAAGGGCATGTAACACCAAGATAACCGCACATCTTACATGTATTACCAAATGTAGTGTGTCTATCACCTCAATCTTAAACTGAATTTAAAACACACAGAAATGAAATTTGCTGCATAAAAGGACAGATATATCGATTGATCACAAGGCTGTGTGTCAGGCTCCATCAAGGCTGCGTCCAGTCACCACTCCTGATTGTGGTTTGCATGGACAGGACATCAAGATTGTAACCAAGGATGAGAGGGTGTCCAGTTGGAGATGCTAGGGGTAGCATAGTTACTCTATGAAGATGATGTTGTTCTCTTTGCCATATCTGGCTGTGACCTTCAGCGTGCACTTGAGCGATTTGCTGCCAAGTGTGAAGTGTATGACGATGAGCTCCTCCAAGTCTGAGGCAGTGGCATCACTGGGATCACAGCAGGTGACCCCAAACTGTTTATAAAATTTTTGTATAGTGTTTTAGAAACAGTCGATTCTCCATGGGCTGAAATCACTAAGGGGGACATCTCCCCCTCCCTGTGTGATGCAGTGGTTGAGTCTCCATTAATGTTAGGAGATTACCACGATGCATTAAACGGCCAGGAATCCATGCACTGCATTGTATAAAGTATGATCAACTCTCTGTTAAGGAACTGTATGCACTCAGGGCCTGTGGGGGTGTCAATCCGGCCTTGGTTACTACACTGGGTGACACCAATTCTAGTGACACCCCTGGTTTGAGGTCACAGTTATCTCTTGAAAAGAGTGGATTGTGCTCACCAGGTGAAGGGAGGAACAAATACCATTAGTAGAGGAATTCAAGTAGCTCAGGATTTTGTTCATGAGTGACAGAAAAAGGGAACGTGAGATCAACAAGGAGATTGTTGTGGCAGCAGCTGTTCAGCAGGTGCTGTACCAGCAGGTGGTGCTGAAGTGAAAGCTGAATCTAGAGACCCTCAGTTTTCTGGTCAATCTACATCCCTGTCCTCGTCTATGGTCATGAGCTGCAGTGTTGTGCATGAACTTGTTCAAAAGAGCGCGTCAGGCCTGGTCTTAGGTATTATGGGGCCCTAGGCGAAAGGGGGGTCCAGGGGCCCCCTGAGGGGGCGGAGCCCCCCTGGAAGCTCTGCGAAATGCGTGAAAATTAGACCAAGGAGATGTTTTCTTGTAACGTTACGAGGTCATCACCCTGCGTCCCTTTTTCGCCCGGAGTAGTTAGCTGCTACAATTTAGCCAGTTTGAACTGTTAAACATGCGAGGGGAGGGGCAGGCCAGGGGCCTGGCCGCCGTCGATCCAGGGCCCCCCGGACACGGGGGCCCTAGGCGGTCGCCTACTTCGCCTATGCCTAAGGCCGGGCCTGAGCGCATTCATTGAATAAGCTCATTTTTCTAAAAATGGTGAACTTACTGTAACATCTTTGCAAGTGAAGAACTTGAACGTGAGCTAGTTCAGTTTTATGTGACATTCTAGATCTGGTTTAGGTCCAGATTAAACGTTTTGCCTTACCCTATAATGTAGGGGTGGAGACGAATGCAAATACGGTATTCAGACAGGCGCAAATAGTGGATTTTTTCAAATACACAAATAGTGTATGATTTTTTTGGCGTTTATTTGTATTCAGAAAAAATAACATAAAATCAAATAGGCCCTGTCTGTGTCTGCCTGCTTGTGCTTAAGCTGCACCCCCACTGACACAAGCACACGGTCAAGCTCCGCTTTCACTTTTAGGAAAACATTATACTGCGCGAGGCCACTTTATATTTTTCCCTGTTGGATGTGCAATATATGACACAAATTTTGACCGGCAGTTTAATAAGTTAGTTCACCTACAAGCTGGTTCCACAGTCACCATTTGTGTTACACGGTTGGAAATAGAGCAGTAATTTATTTGTATACTTGCATCTATTTAATTTCTTTTTTGACTGGGAGGATATTAGTATATATGGTTATACGTGTTTGTTGCTGGGTATAACTCAATAAAGTGTATTTAAATAAAAAAGTCTTCATAATTATTGTATTTTATTCAAGAACACTGTAATAGTCTAATATATGGCATACAAAATTGAAAAATGTAAACTCATGGGTCATTTATTCTCACTCCTTAAAAAATACAAAATGAACTGAACATGAACTACAGTAGTTCAGAATTGAAATGGTGAACTATGAACGTGAATTTATTTATTTTAATCTGTGTGAACTGAACTTTGAGCTAGTTCTTGTGAGGTGTGAACTTGCACAACACTGATAAGCTGTTGGTAATGAATGAATGAATGAAATTATAAGTACAAGCAGCAGAAATGAGGTTTCTACACAGGGCCGCTGGGCTGACACTCTATGATATGGTGAAGAGTTCAACAACAGCCTCAGAGTAGAGTTGCTGATCCTACTTGGCGCCCCCGCCAGGTTATTTTCAGTTTTATGCATAGGGACCAGCCCCCTGCAACCCTGAACTGAATTAAATGAGAATGTTACCAAATACCCTGCCATGGACTGGTGCCCTGTCCAGGGGTTATTCCCGCCTTGCACCCAGTGATTACTGGGACAGGCTAAAGCTGCCCTGTGACTCTGCCCTGGACAAGCGGGTTAAGAAAATGGAAAATGGCTGTTACTTTATATCAGATTATGTTAGTGTTACAATGGATCTCGTCTAATATGCTGAACACTGTGGATTTCAGTATTACTCTACACACTGTGCTTCTCTTTTCATGCTGTGGGCTTCTGTCCAGAGTAAATACCATAATGTACAGCCTACTTCTTCATCTGGGATTTGGTATCTCCTTTCTATTACCCCTTCAGCTAATTATTTTTAGTAATCTGAATATTTTTTCCAACAGGTGTGGAGGATTGAAAATTTGGAGTTGAAGCCAGTTGAACCTAACACTTATGGACAGTTCTATGGTGGTGACTGTTACCTCATTCTTTACACCTACCTGAAGGTCAACAAGCCTCAGTACATCCTATACATCTGGCAGGTAAGACTCAAGGATTCTGTGGTCTGCTGGCCCCCCATGGATGTGTCCCTCAACCCTTTGCACAGTAGGTATGGCCAGCTGGGTATCTCCAATATAATATATACTGGATTTGCAGAGTAAAAAGATCACAACTTTGATTTGACTCTGAAAGACAGACTAAACCTTCAAAATCACTTGGGGGTTTGTCATTGGACTGATGATTGTCAGTACATGGGTTCTAATTATCTTGCAATAATCAAAAAATAATTTCCATTTTCATCATTCAGGATTATCTGATGGCTGAAAAGATAGGCCAATTTAATCTACAGTAATTAGAACATGAGAACATTTTGACGAGAACAGACTGTTCAACTCCATTCCTATGCACCTAATTTCTCAGAAATAACCATCAACTCAATGATAGTGTTTCACTGCGACACTTGCATAATTTCACAATAAAGAGGGGGGAAGCAATTTGGGGTGGAGGGTGATGAAGAATTAAAGCATTCTTGGATTTGAGAAGAAAGGGATTTCCTCAGTTTGGGGTGGATGAAGCATCAAAATATTTGTGGTAGATGTTACAGGATGAGGGTCATATCATTTTTTTTTCATACCTTCTAACAATTGTCATTATACAGAATTGTCTTTTGCTTCATGCCCCAGGTAACTGTCTCCCAAAGATGCTGAACCACAAAAAGCATGGTTCATAGCTAGTGACATTGTGGTTAGTGCTACTGCCTTACAGCTCCAGCAGTCTGTATCTGAATCTTGGTCTGATCACTGCCTGGATGGAGTTTGCACTTTATTGTCCATTCCAACATCCCAAACACATTTGTATTATGTTAACTGGTGACTCTGAGTTGGCCTGTCAGGACCATGTATTTGTGTATGTTTTTGTTTATGTATGTAAAGGGTGATTTTATGCAAAGTCTACCAATCTAGAAGAGCATTTTCTGTAATGTCCTGGCTGGAAAGGTGACTCGTTCAAACACAAATGATGGGGTCTAAACCTACAGCCTAGAGGCTTACAGTCCAAAACCTTAACCACTAGTCCATATTACATCCCAGGAGACATTAAAAGAAAACAAAGGGATCAAATTCAGTATATAGAAGGAAAGAAAGGGAACATGTTTGTCAAAACGTGGAAAAGTGGAAAAGGATAGAGAAAAAGAATATGACACGAAGACAGCTCCTATAAAACAGCAATCACAGCTTTCATGAAAGTGACTTGATAAGATCACTTTTAGGAGGTCATCAGGTGAGGGTGAGAATAAAACCACTAAATTGCTTGTTTCTTTTTTTCCTTAAATAGATATGCAGTGCGCACCTTGTAACATTCTGAGTTGTGATCACTGATGTTCTGGACTTCATAAAAACCTGTGACAATGAACTCCCAGGATCGCAGTGTTTGTTCAACATAACCTTTCTAGAAAGTTTACACTTGGCAGCCGCTATACATAAGCTACATGTCCATGAGAAGAGATGGTCCATCCAGGGACTTTACACTTTCTGAATGTTGATTATGCTTGCTATACCCATCCATCAATCCTTTCTCTGAAATTACTTTATCCGCTATAGGGTCATGGGTGGCATTGTCAGAATCCTCTTCTGAAGAGGATGCCATATTCATTGTAGTGCACCCACGCTCTGGGCCAATTTATTATTGCCTGTTAACCTAATCTGCACATCTTTGGAATGCAAACATGACACAGAAAGCGTCTAGGCTAGGATTTGAAACTAGGACTACTGTAAGGCCACTACATCAATGCAACACATTAATTAAGAAATACACTATTTAAAAACAAATTTAAATCCATATCTGACTCTAACAAGCCTTAAATCATCTACAACAAAGCCACAGCTACTGTATATGGGCTTAAAAAGGAGGAAATATACATCTTGTGTGAATGAACTCCTAACATAAATTCACATAGAAATCAATGAAAAGAATTTAAAATTGTTGTACATTATCAATGCACATGCAATCTACAAACTGGAGAAATTTTGTAAAACCGAGTGGGCAAATATTCCATATGCAAACATACCATTAAAGATCTGTGCCCATAGAGTAGGAAAAAGGTGGAGTGGTGACTCTGAGGCTAGGGATCTGCACTTGCAATCGGAAGGTTGCCGGTTCGAATCCCATAAAATGCCAATAGGGACTCTGCTCTGTTGGGCCCTTCAGCAAGGCCCTTAACCTGCAATTGCTGAGCGCTTTGAGTAGTGAGAAAAGCGCTATATAAATGCAAAGAATTATTATTAATTGGCACAAATGGTTCACAAATCTCAGAGTGAGTAGGAGTATTTTATCAAATTTCCAAATTTAGGAAAATACTGCTCACTTCACCAGGATTTAGATGAGCCCATAATCTGTCCTAACTCATAGGTGCCGTCAGAAGATGGTGTTCAGGCAGAAATCAGCACACAGGTTTTGGCAAAGGCAGAAAGTTTTGAAAATGTTGGACAACAATGAACTTATGAAAAGATACTGATTTGACAGAGATGGAATAATATTCTTGACAAATCTTTATTTTCTCATGTTCACCCCACCTACACAGAGAAGCCATGCTCTGTCAGCCGAAATGAACGTGTTGGGAAACCGTAGCTTTGCAATAATAATGATTTGCGTATGTCACAACCAACCATTTCTTGAATTTTGCACCAAACTTTAAACACCCTTACAATGCATGAGGTATCCCACAGATTTACACACTTCCCTGCCGCTCCACATGAGGTAATGTTAAAGCAAGCTGCATTTATGCAAATTGCTCATTTTCCTACAGTTGTTGGAGTGGTTGATAGCTCGCACATAAAGATTATCGCCTCTGGAGTGGATGAGCTTTCGTATGTGATTTGTAAGTGATATCACAGTATCAACACACAGGTGGTTATGGATGCAGACTGTATTATTCTTGATGTTGTTGTGATGTGGCAACAATTACATGTAGCTTAGCACAATATCCTACCTTATTATGTTGTCCTTCTTCCTCCTCTTCTCCTACTACCTTTAAATATTATTATTATTATTATCTCTCTATTATAATAAAAAAATTCTGGGACATGACGTGACTTTTTCAGACAGATACTTTCACGTCCCGTGAGACAAGACTTTGTGCCAAGAGATTTAACCACGCCTGGGGCCGAAAATAAAAGACAAAGAGTAGATGACAAAGTAGAACGTTGTAAAAAATTCAAAAACGTTGGGGCGATATACATGCAGAGCAGGTTAGAGATAATGGAAGTATGAAAATTCTAAAGTCTCAAAAAAATGATAGTAAAGACCGCATTAGCGCAAACAAATGGAAATTATTACTCAGTGAAATAAAGGAACAGCGAAAAGAGATTGAATATATTGCTCGGATTTAAACTTTAAGTTGGAGACTTGTAGATCATCTAATTCCATCAAGGAAAAGTAATGTTTCTTCCCAATGAAGAGGCGTAACCGCTGCAATTAAAAGATTTGTTGTTTGGTGAAAGTGAAGTCCACTTACGCGAACGGCAGAGACGTGAGGTGGCTGGCATGTAGCGCAGGACTTTTGTTAGGGGCTGGACTTTGGTTGGCAAGTGAAGCGAGCAGGGGGCAAAGCCCCCTAGTTATTAATAATAATAATAATATTTTGTGGTGAAGGCCTTGGTGTTAGTATCAGAAGACAATAAAAAGTGATCATGATTTCCAGGGAAACTACAACATGCCTACAAGTAGCTCCAACTCCTACAAGTAGCTGGGACTGGGTGTAGGATGCTTCAAAACTACTTCTCAGATCCTTTTCTGGGACAGGACGAATTCTTGTCTTAGTCAGACTTTTAGAGCATTTCCAAAGAGTAATTCTAAAATGCTTGGTAAATACGAGTGCTGATGCTGGAATGCTGAAAATATTACATTCTTAAAGACTAACGGGATGAATACTTTTAAAAGGCTGGATTTTTTTGCGGTTTATTGTTGTAAAAATTTGATTACGGCTCACTAAAATGTAGCATATTACTTTTAAATATACAAAAAATAAATGTGTTGAAATTTTTGGTTGTAGTAAAACAAATTGTGGTAGCAGTATGGGATGGTTCAATGCTTTCTACCACTAGATAGATAGATAGATAGATAGATAGATAGATAGATAGATAGATAGATAGATAGATAGATAGATAGATAGATAGATAGATAGATAGATAGATAGATAGATGGATGGATGCTGCCTTCTGTTTCTCATTTTCAAAAATTTTTCTTTATCCCCCAATGCAGGGTCGACATGCAACCCAAGACGAGATCACTGCTTCAGCTTACCAGGCTGTCAACTTGGACAACAAATATAATGGCGAGCCAGTCCAAGTGCGAGTCACCATGGGGAAGGAGCCCCGTCACTTTCTGGCTATCTTCAAGGGGAAGCTCATTGTTTATGAGGTATAGTTGTCACAAATACAATTTTGACATGTTATTTGCAGCACGTTAATTTAAGTTCTTATTCATTCTTTTTCTTTCAGTAATTGATTTGCATAAAATAACAAGAAGTGAAGAGGGTTTAGAAATGGGCATTGGGGCATTTATGAAAGGAAAAATAACTGAATTTCAATTCATAAATATTTTAAAAACATTAAATGCAATGCTTTGGCAGATCTGCTGACTCGGGTGCAGAAGAAGTCTTCATTACTTGTTGGATGTGGAAATAACATCTAATATGATGCAACAATGCAATATTTTTATTTTTACTAAACAATAGCTTACTATTTTAACTAATCTTATGATAAAAAAAACAATGTAATGAAGCAGTTAGAAGCATTCAAAATGATCCTGGCTGATGTAATTATGAAGACATTTATCTGTGGTTTACATTTAAAATGATTTGTATATAAGAATGTATATTTGTATATGTATATAGGAATGATTCTTGTTCATAGTCAAGTAGAATTTTTACCTATACAATTTAATGTGACATCCATTTGGCTTGGAATATCACTTTAATGAGTTTTCGCTGCGTTACCCTTAGTTTAGTTGTTATGGTAGAAAATTCAGGATTATGAACAAAAACTGCAGATGACATATTCAGTGTGTCAGTGTCTACTGAGGAGCAGAATGTGTGCAGCAAGGAAAAGTGAGTGAAGGCTACATGCAGCATATTTGTTGATATGTACTGGGCTGGTGTAATGGTTACAAGTAGGAGCCACGTCACTACCACAGGCCACGCATTTCATGCTTGTTTTTGTAACTATACATGAGTAGAAGATGCATAATGGGCCTTTCTCCCTGTAATTTGTGATTTGCAATCACAATTTTGAAAAACAACTTGGTTTTCAGTATCAGTTGTGACATGCCTAATGCAAAGGATTGTGTGCACCAAAAACAAAAAGGAGATGATTTAGAAATGATAAAATGAGCTCAAAAGACAAGCAAGGGCAAGAATACAGGAGGAGTCAAAGCAAAAATGAGCAATGTGAATCAAAGAGCAAGACAGAAGTTGAAAGCCAGAATCTGAAAAAGATTTCAACCAGAGCACAACAGATTCTAACTCTGTGGTCTGCTTGGAAATAAAGACAACTATCGCTTTGAAGATCAAAAGTTTTTGTATCCACTGAGGGATAAAAGTGACCTCCACTTTATTTATAGTGTAAGTTCTGTTAGGTCACTGGTGCAGCGATCAAAATCATGTGACCTTCAAAACAACTTCATGTAAATAAAATAAGAATATATATAAATGGTATGTTGTTATAAGGACATCCAAGAATAAAAGAAAAAGGACATCAGAATATACACTACAAAATGATTTTCCATCTTCTGATCTGTCTGTAAAATCCAATTCATTCATTAAAAACATATTCTGTTCATGTTCATGCTCATTATTCAAGTGGGCAAAGTGGTCTCCTTTCATCTGTGAACTTTTTATGTTTTTATTAGGGGGGCACAAGCCGTACAGGACCAAAATCTCAAGAAAGTGGAATCAGGCTTTTCCAGGTCAGAGGAACAGATGAATTCAACACTAAAGCTACAGAGGTTCCAGCTCGAGCTTCCTCTCTCAATTCAAATGATGTCTTCTTGCTCAAAACGGACAATATCTGCTACCTGTGGTGTGGCAAGGTATGACGATTTAAGTTAAATGGCACCTTTTCTGACCCGCTGCTAAAAGATTCCTGTTGCTTTATTTGATGATCAAATAAAAGAAAGCTATTAGATAAGATAGATAGATAGATAGATAGATAGATAGATAGATAGATAGATAGATAGATAGATAGATAGATAGATAGATAGATAGATAGATAGATAGATAGATAGATAGATAGATAGTGCCTTTTATCTATCTATCTATCTATCTATCTATCTATCTATCTATCTATCTATCTATCTATCTATCTATTACATAGTGCCTTTTATCTATCTATCTATGTAATAGATAGATAGATAGATAGATAGATAGATAGATAGATAGATAGATAGATAGATAGATAGATAGATAAAAGGCACTATGTAATAGATAGATAGATAGATAGATAGATAGATAGATAGATAGATAGATAGATAGATAGATAGATAGATAGATAGAACTTCATTTTTCCCCAGGTGGAATTTTGGCCTTTTACATAATCTTTTTAAATAAATAAATACATAAGCAGACATGTAATTTAATAAATAAATATACACATATACACTTTGGTCTGAACTCATACCAGAATGACTATAAAGCAAGAAAATTAAAAAGGAAGAAAACTTCTAACTGGGCTGTCACGGTCCAAGTGAGGCCTTATACAAACATATTGGTATAAAGGAGGTCCATTTGTGTTTCTTGATACAATTTTGTGGAATAATTCATTTGCTGAAAGTACTCCGTGTGTCAGAGTGCGGATGTGCAGCATTGTTAGTGCTTTCGTGTTTAAGCACCCAGGGTTCTCCAGGTTCATTTTATGAGTAGACATTACTCAGCCATAGGTTATCAAATGAAAAAACATGTTAGAATTATTTGCAGCAAAACTGAAACTTTTAATTACATATGAAGATAAGAAAAAGATCATTCCAAAGGGGTCTGTTGATTAGTAAAGTCAAAGGTTAAAATGCAAGCTAGAAGACAGAAACAAGAAGCATTGGCACCATCGTGGAAGTTACTGAATTGTGACATTAGAAATTCAAATATCACTGACATAAAATCTGATGAGCAGTTGTCCATGGGGTCACTGAGACTCAGAATCAATGGAGTGGTTAAAAGAAATAAAACATCCTTTCATTCTGGAACATTCATCCATTTTCCAACCCGATATATCCTAATACAGGGTCATGGGGGTCTGCTGGAGCCAATCCCAGCCAACACAGGGTGCAAGGCAGGAACAAACCCCGGGCAGGGTGCCAGCCCACCGCAGGGCACACCCACCCACACACTAGGAACAATTTAGGATCGCCAATGCAACCTAACCTGCATGTCTTTGGACTGTGGGAAGAAACCCACACAGACACGGGGAGAACATGCAAACTCCACGCAGGGTGGACCTGGGAAGCGAACCCAGGTCTCCTTACTGCGAGGCAGTAGCGCTACCACTACCGCCACTGTGCCACCCATTCTGGTACATAGTTTCTTTTATTCCCACACTAAGAATATTTGTAACATAGAACCACACATACAGTATGTCCTCCACACCAACTCATTTGCACTCACCTAACTGGGAAGGAGCCACAGCCACAATGCACCTGCACCTAGGACTGTGGTTTGACTTCACTCAGGGTTGACTGCTACTGTGACTTTGCTTCCCCAATTAGAGAGCATCTACCATAGTCTGTAGTTTCCAGGTGGCAAAATAAATTAACAAGGTAAGCAGAGAAGCAGACACTAACTTTATATTCATTCACTATAGATTTAGCATTCTCAATGTGCCTGAAGCAGAAGTGAAGTAAATGAGCGTGACAATCACGCCATACAACCTGGATGTTTTAGCAGCAAACAGAATTCAACCAGCTCCAGAAAGTGGGACTGCAAGAGTCATCTTATGTCTCTTTTCTTATTTATCTCCATTTCTGACATCTCTATCTCCCTCCAGTTTAACCCTTACTATGGAGCTTACAGCTTGACCCATCCATAGACTCCTACACCTATTATACTTGATACATTTATTTTGGCTATAGCAGCCATCTTAATCAGTGGTCTGTTTATCACAACCACAGCTTTATTGGCTGAATGTTTTTTGGGTTGATGGCCCATCCTCCACACATTTATGGCACTTTCCTGCTCCTGGTACGCTCCTACTAGCACATATACTGTAGCTTTCACCACCATTCCATGCTTAGAGATACTTATCTGATTTGTCTTGCCCATTTTCTCTCTGAATCACATACACACGTGACCAGTCGATACCCCACACCTGCTTTATATTTTATTGTGTGCAAATATGATGTTGTCACTGACAGGACATGCAGTACATGGCAGACACGCGTAAACCCAGTAAAGTAGACACTTGTTGATGTGCTAACAAAGTAAATGTAGCTTTAAATATAAATTTTTCGATTCTAATTAATCACAAACAGAGTTGGACACATTGTCCATCAAATGTCTTCTTCCTTCTGGCTCTGTTTTAACTTTTTGTAATCTTCAGTCCAGTTCCTTATTCATCTCATCTGCCTCTCCAGGGCTGCAGCGGAGATGAGCGTGAGATGGCCAAAACTGTTGCAGACATCATCTCGAAGCGAGACAAGCAGACTGTCATGGAGGGACAGGAGCCAGCTGACTTCTGGGTGGCACTTGGGGGCAAGGCACCCTACGCCAGTGATAAGAGGTACATACTAAGCTTAAATGTGGATGTGTGATAATATGTAAGGGAGTTCAATGATGGTAAGGTACAAACCCACAATGCTAATTTGTATGATGTAGAACTTGGCAGTCAGTTTATGAGAGTAATTATGGTCAGCAGAATACCTTGGTCCATGTGTTATTATTTAATAGTCAGGAGACTACTGAGAGAGGTAATTAGGGCTGACCAGTGTCATATAATTGGACAAAACAAGATAAAGAGGTGGCAACACTGTTAGCTAATCTCAATTTAATACACACATTTATTAAAGAATCTGAAACAAAACCAGATGAAAATGACAAAAGGGAACTAAATGAGTCAGTCGTCTTCTTCACAAAAAAATAGGAAGCTACTCTAGAAGGTCATCTTCTTGCAGTTGCAGGATCCTAACTGAACTCCAAGTTCTGGGTGTTCCCACCTGAATACAGAAGCCCAGGCAGAATAGCCAGGAGCTTCATAATGACAGAGAGAGCGATGCTAAAACTTTACTGGCTGGCAGTCATCAACTCTGAAGGCAAAATGGAAGAACACCATTTCCAGAGGTGAACTGCATGTCATTTCAGAGACTTAAAGATGCCCCTACTGTCCGACACCAGGAACCACACTGCCTCTAGTATGGCATTCTTAGGCCCGGTTTATACTTCACACGACGCGACACATGCTGCAGCGGACGCTCCTGCTACGCAAGCGTTGTAGTGTTTATACTTGCACACATACTTTACGTACTGTAAATCTGGAGGAATCCACCAGGTGGCAGTGCGAGATATTATCACGGTGAGAACAGGTTCGGCTTCTCTGTGTTATGAATTGCCTAGAACACCCATTAAATTCCGATGACACCTTACCGCAATATCTCTGAAAAGAAAGTTTAATGATTAAATCCATCAATCCAGGGATGTGTCCATTCCAGCAAGCATTGGGTACGAGGCAGAAACAATCCTTGGACAAGGCCTCAGCTCATTGCATGGTGAATACAAGCACACACATACACTTGCGTCATTTTAGTGGCACCAAATCCCCAAATCTGCATATGTTTGGAAGGAAACTGGAGCACAGTGTGGAATCCAAGCAGGGAATACCAGCGACATGACTCCCTGCGAGACAGCATTGCTACCGCTCCGCCACCGTGTCACCCCCATGTGTGTAATTATTAACAGTATTCATTATTTAAACAAAATTAACGATTTATCTGCAAAATGTAACAAACACACTTTAATGCATTTCATCATGAAAGTGATATCAAGTATAAATCTAAAGATTCTAAATGTGCAAAGAGTTGGAATATCAAACATTTAATGTGTTCTGTGTGGTGATCTATTGCTGCTTGCCATAGTGATTAAAAACTGGGATGACGTTTTACGACGGTCTGCTTTAATGATAAAGTAAACTACGAGGTTAAAGTGGCCATTTTGAGATTAAAGCCGAAATTTCCACTTTAATCACAAAATACACGTTTTCACCATGTCCTTAATTATTTTTGTCTGTGGCTCAAATACAGCGCTGTACATTATGTTGCTGTTGTGAAGTTGCAAAAAAAAAAAAAAAAAGACGGCACAAAAGATGGTATGTGAGACTTTTAAAATGAATCGTGTCATTATGATTGGGAATATGCGACGCTTGAATATAAAAGCACCACGAATGCATCTGTATGTTGGCATTTTGCTTCACCACATCGAGCCATTCATCAAACATCAAAGCGCACACATCAGTCTCGTAGGATCCGCAAAGCGGCTTTCTGTCACATGTAGATAGTAAACAGAAACTCTGACATCACGTTCCGACTTTTATCACACTGCGCCCCCCGACTTTTTGCTGGTACTACAACTCGCGCACACGTCACGTTAATTTCTGAGGATCTGCCCCGAGGACGCATGAAATGAATGCTGGGAATGCATGGCAGCCATGATGCGGGTTCATAGGCATTCTGAGCGTGAAGTATAAATGAGCCCTAAGAGAATACAGTGGTGCGTGTTGACTGCTGTGTGTATAAAGTAGTAGGCATCCTCCATGTAGAGAGGGCTTGGCGGTGTTGGAGTTGAATCCAAATTTATTTCATGTCTGCATAGTTCAGTGAGATTCTTACTTTATGTCTACCACAGGTAATTTACAAAAGTATTAATCCAACAGATAAAGAACACTGCATCATAGAGCATGGGGTGCCAAACAGTCAAATATATTTGGAACATAAAGAGTCAGACTTGATATAAATTGTTTGAATATACTGTATGACATTAATTTTGCATGAATAAATTTTAATTTGAAATTATGGAGTGAATTTTGAATATATAAAAATTAAATTAGACATATGTATATGAAGTGAGAATTAATTAGTGATCTAGTGAACTGTAAACAATAAGCCATGCTCCCTGCCCAAGTGCATTCAGGCATGTGATCCACACAGGGCCTGAGAGTGAATTACTAAAATAAAACTTGAAGCAGTGACCCAATGGTTTCAAGGTCATCTCCTTAGTCATATACAGACCTCCAACTGATAATGCCAACACACAGAAAAGTAAATTTGACGCTGTCTACCTAGCTACAATATTTCACATGCATTTTAGAGGCCTGCCAAAACCCATCTGTGGCCTCAGCCCTGCAAGTGGAAAAGCACTAGGAGGCTGTGTCCAGAATCTGAGAATATTCCTTTCTCACTGTGCCTTCCCTGCTCTTCAGGTTTGAAGAACAGAAAACAAGTTACAAGCCCCGCCTCTTTGAATGCTCCAATCAGACGGGACGCTTCATGATGACAGAGGTACAAGACTTCGCACAGGAAGATTTAGATGAAGACGATGTTATGCTGCTGGATACCTGGGATGAGGTGAGTTTCAGCATCAGGTGATCTCTGTGGTGGTTTTGTCTTCACCTCAGAAGGGTGCAGTAATGATTCAGTTCAATTTATATTTTTATTTTGCTCCTAACTGAGTATAGGATGGGACCGCTTGTACATACAGTGGATTCAAAAACAATTCAGATCCTTTCACTTTTTCACATTTTGCTATGTTGCAGCTTTTTACTAAAATTATTTAAGTTAATTTTTTCCTTTATCAAACAAAATCCAATACCCCACAATGACAAAGCAAAAACAGGATATTAGAAATATCTGTAAATTTATTGAAAATTTAAAAAAACTGAAATTTCACATTGATGATATTTCCTGCTCATGTGCAAGAATATTTTCTTTGGATACTCTTTTTTATCTTTCCATATGCCAGAGATACATAGATTACCTGATCTACTGTAAATGGCCTTTTCTATAAATGAGTGTGTCCTGTGATGGACTGGCCTCCTATCTGGGTTAGTTATTATTTGTGCCTAAGGCTGATATAATAAGCTCTGACATTTTGTGATTTTTTAAAAAAGGGGAGTTTAAAAAATGCAATAAATTATAATCGTATCCTACTTGACCACTGGAATGTCAAAGAAAATAGAGTATAATGGAAAATGAATGACAGCAGGAATGTAGGTGTAAACAAAGGCTCAATAAGGAACTAGTCACTCATCTTTCTTTTTCTTTCATTTGTCTCTTTCTCCAAAGATCTTCCTATGGATTGGCAAAAATGCCAATGACATAGAAAAGAAGGAATCAGTTAACAACTCTATGGAATACCTTAAGACCCACCCAGCTGGGAGAGACCTGGGCACCCCTGTCACTATGGTGAAGCAAGGCCACGAGCCACCCACCTTCACTGGCTGGTTCAACGCCTGGGATCCCCACAAGTGGGATGTAAGTATATGGCCAGGATAGTTTCTGGCTTGCCAAGAGGGACACAATAATTCATCAAAGCTTGGAAGATGAAAGTTTTTTCGGGAGCATGCAAAATAATCATTAGAAAACAAAACTAACATTTTACAAGAAAGATGTTTAAAACCAGCAAGCAAAGTCAGGAAAAAAGTTCAAGAAGCAACAATAAAATTTTCTTTCTCTAAATGCAATAATAATAATTAATTAATAATTATCAAATAGTAATTTATATAGTGCTTTTCTTTCTGCACTTAGACAGATGGCAACCAGTTCAACCACCACTAATGTGTAGCACCCACCTGGATTGTTGAATTGTTGTGCCAGTACGCTCACCGCACATTAGCTATTAGGTGGTAAAAGGATGAGAGAGCTAATTAGAGACAGTGGATGATTAGGGACCCAGAATGGAGAGGACTGTGATGGGCAATTTAGCCAGGACATCAGGATACACCCTACTATTTTCAAAAGCTGCCCAGAGATCTTTTATGACCACAAAGAGTGAGGACCTTGGTTTCACATCTCATCTGAAGGAGCCATTTGAATAGCATAGCATCCCCATCGCTGCACTGGGGCATTGGGATCCACACACAGAGCACAGGGTAAGCACCCATCTGCTGGTCTCACCAGCACCTCTTCCAGCAATGCATATATGAAGAGTTTTTGTGTTATTTTACTAATCCTAAAACTCAAGTATAACCTGCTGGGTGCTGACACAATGCTTAGAAAAAGATATAGTGCCAATAAACCATATCAGTGTAGCCATGAGAAAACTATTCCAAAATGGTCTATCCAGAAAACAAATTGGTGTTGCAATAATGGTGTTGTAATAGGCAGTATGGTATAGTGGCTAAGACTTGACTTCAAATTGTGAGGTAGTGGGTTCAAATCCTGCTACCGGCACTGTGTGACTGTGCATGTCACTCCACCTGCATGTGATCCAACAGGAAAAAAATAAAAAGAAATGTAACCAATCATATGTCAAATATTCCAAGTTGCCTTGGATAAAGCTATCAGCCAAAATCATACAATGATAAATAATTATCAGGACAGAAAAACTGTAAAGGAGTAAATTCTCCAACCAAAAATTATATTTCTTTATATGTTACTTACATATATTTTAATCTCATGTTTTCACACAGAAAAGAGAGAAAAATATTTCTGATGCAATTTAAATCAATAGTGAGCAACTTTGGAAGTGTCACATAATCCACATGTGAAGTCATCCAGTCATATGCTCACAACATCCCAAACATATGAAGTTTTACTAAAATATTGCTAAATAAGTAAGTTCCAGAAAACACTTTCATCAACTTAGTATTTGAATTGATGACCTACCTTCCGCTCTCATTAATTGGTCATGAGTCCAGCCCAGTGACAGCTTATTCATTAGCTAATATCGTGCTTCACATGATAGCGACAGTGTAAAGTTCACTGAGACATTTGTACAACAAAAGTTTGTGAAAACATTATCAGAAAGAGGATATGCCTTAAACTTAATCTGCATATCTGAGATACTTCAACAAGCAGAAGATCAGTTCACCAGGATGGTTTCACGGCCTGCCACTAAATAATCCTGAGGTACTCACATTTGTTCCCTTTATGAACGCAGTGAGATCACTGTCAGAATACTTGGCGTTAAGTCAAATTCGTTCACTCTGGGTGTTGGCCTCCATCAAGGCTGTGTCTTTTCATCACTCCTGTTTGTGGTTTTTCATGGACAGGATGTGAAAGCACAGCTGAGGATGTGAGTGTGTCCAGTGGGGGAGGCTAAGGGTAGCATCCTTACATTATGCAGACGATGTTTTCCTCTTTGTCTCATCTGACTGTGACTCTTTTGATGCACTTGAACTATTCGCTGCTGAGTGTGAAGGGTCAAGGATGAGGATCAGTATGTCCAAGACTGAGGTCATGGTTTTTTCTAAGTAGAGAATACATTGCTCTTTCCAGGTGTGGAGGTTTAGCATTTAGTGGAGGAGTTCAAATATCTCTGGATCTTGTTCACAAGTAATGGAAGGAGAAAATATGAGATTGACAAGAGGATTGCAGTGGCAGCTGTTGTGTGAGCTCTGTACCAGTCTACGGCGGTGAATTTGGAGCTGAGTCTAAAGGCAAAACTCTTGGTTTACTGATCGACCTACATCCCTGTCCTTACCTGTGGTCATGAGCTGTGGGTAGTGACCAGAAGAATGACATCTGGAGTACAAGCAGTGGACATGAAGTTTCTCTGTAGAGACATTCTGTGATAGGGTGAGAAGCTCAGCAATTCAGGAGAACCTCAGAGTAAAGTCACTGCTCCTGCAGACCGAGAGGGGCCAGTTGAGGTTATTTGGGTGGCTCCCCTGTTTCTGCTCGCAGCACACATTACTGAACAGAGACCCAGGACCCACTGGAGGGATTATATGTCTTAAGTTGGCTTGGGAACATTTAGGAATTCCTCAGGAATTGATAGAATCTGCAGCCTGGGACAGGGAAGTCAGGGTTGATTGCTTGACCTGTTTCTCTCTCGACCCTCACCTGGAGAAGTGGTTTCAGATGATGAGATGAGTTGATGAGATTCAACTTAGTTGCTTATTAAATTTTTTGCAAAAAGTAATGAGTAATGTTTTAAAATAATGTTGAACCTGACACTGCAGTGTGTAGAGCTCATGCATCTGTTTAGGGGTTTCATTAAGCCATTATTCAGGCACAAGTGCAGTTCTCTCAATCATGTGTTCTGAGAAGTGAAGCCGTGTGCAGGCCAGTCCTGACTCGGGGTCATCCTGCCCTTTGGATAAACTGACAAAACACCGTGCAAACCTCACCATTTTACTAGTATAGCTTTGAACAGAGGGAAAGTCTGAACTGAAGAGAAAAGAGATCTAGTGCCTTACCACCTGTAATGCCCACAGGGATGCTTGTGCATACTGTAGAATGTTAGATGCCATTTAATATGTTCACAATATGTCAGACAAAACTGCCAGATAGTGACGAGAAACTCAAAGCATACAGGATGGATGTCTCTCTTCTTTATCTACTAATTCATGCTGTTTTTTCCCTGCAGGGAATAAAGAACTATGATGAAATGAAGAAAAGCCTGGGTGATGTTTCAGGGATATCAAAAATTACTGTTGTACGTATTATACTCTCATTTTACAATTCGTAACATCTTCTCTTTTTTCTTTACACTTTTTTTGTGCACTAGAAGCATGCCAGCTGCTTCCAATAGAATCAGGACATGGGTGAGAAGATAACAAGGATTTGATGGAGTCAAGTGGATAATAGAGTCCAGGTTCAGATTACTCCTGTTGTACAGGCTGTGAACATTTGGCCTTTCTAAACCCCCTATATGTTCATCTTATGCCCTTTGAGGTCCTTTTCAACTTAAAAAAAAACACAAGTCCAGTAAGGTTTATCTGCATCACAGGTAAATTAAGGGAAGGAAGTATTAAGGAGAAAATTGAGCAACAAACGGCAAGAACAGGAGTGTTAGGGAACAGTCAGAATGGATTTAGACGAGGGAGGTCATGTTTTACTAACATAGTGGAATACTATGAAGAAGCAACAAAAGGATAACTTCAGAGTAGTTTGTATGACATTACTTATCTAAATTTTCAGAAAGCTAATGATGAGGTCTCGCTTGAGATGTTGGGCATCAAACTGAAAGAAGTGGGAGTTTAGGATGTACTGTTGAGATGGGTTTGAAATTGGCACAAACACCGGAAGCAGATGGTCATGGTGAATGGAGCCTTATCAGAATTGGGTAATGTCAAGAATCAGAACTAGGGCCGCTGCTATTTTTAATATAATGTATATAAAATGATCTGGAGAAGAATATAAGCAAGAAGCTGGTTAAGTTTGCAGATGAGACCAAGCTAGGTGGATTGGCAGGCAGATAATCTAGAAGCCCAAAAATCATTGCAGTGGGACGTGGACAGCATATGGGCTTGGGGCAGATTTATGCAGATGAAATTTAATGCAAGTATATATACAGTAATTTATTACACATAGGAAGTAAAAATATTAGGTTTGAATACACAATAAGAGAAGTACTTAGAGGGCATAGTAAACGTATCATTATGTATTTCCAGACTGTGTTCAGAAGCCATTAAGAAGGCTTATAGAATGTTGGGTTATTTAGCACAATGTGTAGAGTGCAAGAAGGATATACTTAAGTTATATAAAAATCAACTACAAAAAAGACACAGCAGCACTAGAGAAGGACCAAAGAAGAGCAACTAGGCTGATTCCAGGACTGCAGGGTATGAGTTATAAGGAAAGACTGAAGGAGTTGAACCTTTCCAGTTTAAGCAAATTGAGATTAAAAAGAGACATGATGGAAGTGTTATGAAAGGAATCACTACGGTGGGTCTAGACTGTCATTTTAAATTGAGTTCATCAAGAACACAGGGAAAATTTCTTAAGGGTACTTTTTGCATAAACATTAGGAGGATTTTCTTTACATAGTGTACTATAGATACATGGAATAAGTAGTGTGGTGGAGAGTAGGACTTTAGGGACCTCCAAAACTCAATTTGATGTTTTTTTGGAGGATTTAGGTAGATGGGATTGGTGAGCTTTGCTGGGCTGAATGGTCCATGAAAAATTTTTCTAATGTTCTAATGCTTCTGATGGTTATGCTCTGGCATTTTCTGTGTTTTTCATTACATTGTAAAGACTTACCATAACAACCTAAAGCTAAGTCGAAGTTTTAAGAACCCACAAAAATAATTATTCTTATTGATCACAAGGAGTGACAGACCGCAGGTTTGGGAAGGTTTAATCCGTATTTACCAGATCAAAGAACCCCAAAAGAAAGTCTGGCCCACTGAACAAAGAGAAAAGCAACAGACACAACAATGTGGGCTTACAGTAGCCTCTTTTCAAATAGCTGAGCTCTTTAAAAATGCTTGCAGTGAGAAAATTGTTTTATATACAATAGCACCTTTCAAAGTAAGTACATTCTTAAAACTGAGTACAGACTACAATTAAATAAAAGGTTGAAACAAATGATCCTCCTAACAAGTGCTAGATGGTTTATACCAGGGGTCCTCAGTCATGATCCTGGAGAGCAGGTTTTCATTTCAGACAGTTTTTTAATTAGGAGCCAATCTTTGATGACAATAAAATTTGGGATTAATTATATGGCTCCTTGGCGCTTTCATTCTTCCACAACAAATCTTTGGCACATTGTAGATTTTCCTTTTCTGAAAACATTATCCATATTTTTTGTGAATTGTTAAAGATTTGTGCTGCTCTGCCTTTCCTTTTCTCTCTCGCTTATTTCTAAACATCCAATTAATACAGAAACTTTACCGTGCACATACACAGTTTTAAATGGATCCAATTCTGCTGGACAACGGGGGACAGATTTATAAAACTTGGGGAAAAACACAAAAATGTGCGTCCAAAACTTTCCACGTAAAAGTTGGGACTTATAAAAGAAAACTTTACAGGAAACCTGTGTTTGTTTGTGGCAGCTCTGACCCACACGTACGCAACATTTCAGAGAAAGTGAGAAAACGATGACATGCTTAAACAAGCAGGGAAATGCCTAAATCAGCTAAATGACGACTCACGCACATAATTCATATCCCTGAGCCATTATTATAATGTATTTGATGTGACCAAAATATTAAACCTCTATGATGAATGTGATGTACAGACTGTATTCTAGTTGCCTTTTAAGAGGGCCAATGCTGTGTTTTTGCCCTGAAAAACTTTTTTGGTTCAACTACCTGTTGCCACTACTCTGAGAACTGGCCTACAGGTCAGCAATATCTCAGCCAAGCTTCAGCTCCTTCATACCCTGTTGTGCTGGAAGCCATTAATCGACCAATGAGGTGCTAAATTCAGGTTCCATATGGTGTGAGTGTTGTGATATTTGCCCAAACACCACCAGTCAAAGACCACATCTTTATACAAGATACTTGTTTATTTTACTTTTTACACAACACAAACTCAGTCCCGCACAACTCACAGTGCCTCTAGCCCCAGTCACCCTTCACCTGGGCCTTCTCTCTCCCCGTCACTGGGCCAGCTGTCCTCTCTCTCCAGGAGCTTCGTCCTGCTCCTACTCCCGACTCCAGCTCACTGATAGGAGGGAGGCGGCTCCATTTATCCTCACCCGGATGAGCTCCAGGTGCTCTACCTGATGTCACGTCCTGGTGTGGCGGAAGTGTCAGCAGAGCACCCGGAAGCACTCCGGGTGACCCTGGAAGGATCGTCCTCCATGGGTGTGGCGGAAGTAAATAAATCCCAGGCTCCATGAGGCTTGGGGTGCCCCCTGGTGGTGGATATGGGCCTCCACGGACTTGAACCTCCCTGCTCCTCTTCCATGGCCCTCTTCTGCTCCAGGGCGGTTGCCCCCTCATGGCCCGGAGGACAAATATGCCACCTCTCGGTCCCTCCAGGCGTCCCGGCCGGGTCTGACCCCCAGCCATGTACAACAGTGTACATACATAAAGCACAACATTTTCTTGCCAACATAAACAGTCAGTTTGCAGCAGTTTCCAGTTTTACTAATATAATTGAAGCAATGGATTTCACTCATAATTGCAATATTGTGATGCCAAGATGAGGCTGGCAAACATTGTGGCTGGTTGGCCTGGCTTGACTCATGATTCATTTATTTGAAGGCAAAGTAGTGTTGATCAGACGCCTTGCTGATAGTGCTGTACATGATGGCTGACTGCTTAGTAAGGTAAGTGGTTGAACCCACAGTGTTTCAAATGGCCTATAGTATTCATTGAAGCAGCAATCATGTCATTACGTGTGCCAAGTGATAGTGGCCAACAGCTCACACGCTGGCACTTTACGCCTTTGCCCTGACTTCTAGAGCGCAGAGGACAGGTGCTACAATTTTGCGCATACTCGTGGCACACTAAGCACCATTGGACTTCTTGAATGGAGGTGGAGGTGGCTGGCTGCTCTACCAGCCAATGAAAGTCTGCAGTTGATGAGGCTGATTATCAGTCTTTACATGGTTGTTTCAGGGTGGCAGCTAGGCAGAGGTCAAGGCGCATTCACGTATGCACAATTACAAGATAACTGTGATTGATAAAGGCAAATTGTGTAGAAATGTTCATACGCCAGGTTTTATCAGTCAGATTGTTTTTTTGGTTTTTTTTGCTATATGCATTTTCCTGTTTTTTGGCATCTGCATACTTTCACACTTGAATTAATGCAAAGTTTATCAAAGTGAGACATCTAGTGGTTCCTTTTTCATTTGCACCTCATTATTAACGAGTTGCTTTTTAAGAAAATAATACTAGGGTGTTGTACCGTGTTAGCCATTATGAATGTAGTGAGAAGTCAAGCAAAATGACACCTTTTATTAGCTAACTTAAAAGATTACAATATGCAAGCTTTCGAGGCAACTCAGGCCCCTTCTTCAGACAAGATGCAATCAACGTATTACAAAAAACATTACATCTTGCCTGAAGAAGGGGCCTGAGTTGCCTCGAAAGCTTGCATATTGTAATCTTTTTAGTTAGCCAATAAAAGGTGTCATTTTGCTTGGCTTCTCACTACATTTAAGTAAATAGGAAATAAAGCCTAATTGCTGCTGTTTAACTGAAATAACAAATTTGAATGCTCCAAATTGTAATAAGCAAGTTAAAAAAAATTAAGCCCAAAAAATCACTTTGTTTTAACATCAAAACAAATGGGTTCTAATTAAGAAATTATTTGAATCAAAAACCTGCAGCCACTGTGGCCCTACAGGACTGTATTTGATAACTGCTGCTTTGTGCTCACAGCTGAACCGTTGTGCCTGTACTTATATTTAGCTGCCACACGAGGGCGCCCTTCTCCCTGCCGAAACATTTCTTGAATAAAAGAGCCGTTCAGTGCACCACATAATGAAGAACACTGGGGGTCTCCATTGAGCACAAGTTTAAAGTTGTCAGCTCATCTCTGTCTCCTTCGCTCAAACTAGTGGCATATGCAACTCCATGGGCTTTCACTATGATTACCAGTTCAGTTATGAAATGAAAATGGGCTTTTTTTTTTTTTTTTTTTTAAAGGATCTGAACAAAACTGAGATCGATTCAGGGAAGAAGATGCCTACCCAGAATGTACCAGCCGATTACAGTGCACCGGGGGGCCCAGCCACACCAGGAGTAACAAATGCGGCATACAAACCCCACCAACAGGGCCAAAGTAAACCAGCCACAAATCCTTCAGGGGCCAAGGGAGCATGGTTTGACCCAGCTCTTCTAATCAATAAAACAGTGGAGGAGCTACCAGAGGGTGTCGACCCCCTGAAAAAAGAGGTAAGTCTGATGTGGCTGCCTACCTATAGCTTGGTTTGCTCCATAGTGCAGAGGGGTATCACATCTGAACTCTCACTGTAGACTCATTTTAGGTGGTCCCATCTTAATACGAGGTAACTCTGGGTCTGTATCTATTATATTACCAAAGTCTGCAATCAGAAAGACAAAGTGGGCTTTTGGAAGGGCAGTAGACCACAACCAATGGAGGATTGCAGGAATTGTCGGGTAGAGGGGTTCTTTCATCGGATTGGCTGTCCAAGCGCTGTGTCTGCTGTGGAATGGCCAATAGGGGGTGGCAGCTTGATGGCTGAGGTATCCAGAACTCTGAACAAATCCGAATCCTATTATGTGATGTCACTCTGCTCTGTACTATTGTGGTTACTTGTGTTTTGTTCTGTGTATTGTTTTGTATTGACCCCCTTCTTTTTGACACCTACTGCACACCCAGCCTACCTGGAAAGGGGTCTCTCTTTGAACTGCCTTTCCCAAGGCTTCTTCCATTTTTCCCCTACTAGGGTTTTTTTATTTTTTGGGGGGGAGTTTTTCCTTGTCTTCTTAGAGAATCAATGCTTGGGGGGCTGTCAACAGGCAGGGCTTGTTAAAGCCCATTGCAGCACATCTCGTTTGATTTTGGGCTATACAAAAAAAATTGTAAGTGACATGCAGCTTCCAGATTGATATCCTGACTGGCCAGAGCACTTTTTTTCTAAACCAGCATGTTCTTGTCTTTTGTCTTCATCAGCAATACATTTCCGATGACGACTTTCAGAACATATTTGGAACAAGCCGTACAGAATTCTATAACATGCCAGCATGGAGACAGAAGCAGATGAAGAAAAATTCAGGACTTTTCTGAATCCAAATCTTTTTTATTTTATTTTGTAAAAGGGTAATGCAATGCCAAATATTGTGTGTGCTATGTGTGCGAGTATTGTATCACAGCCTGGAGGAAACGATTGAGTTCAAATAAAGAGCCATGTGGATTTGATTTTAGAGTAATATCTATCTATCTATCTATCTATCTATCTATCTATCTATCTATCTATCTATCTATCTATCTATCTATGCACAAGTTTGGGCACTCTTCCTTAAAATGTCTGTTACTGTGAATAGTTGAGTAGAAGATGAACGGATCACCAAAAGGCATAAAGTTAAAGATGATATGTTTCTTTAATATTTTAAGCAAGGTTACATTTTTATTTCCGTCATTCACAGGTACATAATACCAAAAAAAATGAAAAGGGCCTGAAGCAAATGTTGGGGCACCCGACATGGTCAGTTCTTAGTAAGACCCCCTTTGGCAAGTATCACAGCTTATAAACACTTTTTGTAGTCGTCTTTCAAGTCTTACTTGGGGTATTTTCACCCATTTGTCTTTGCAAAAGTCTTCTAATTCTGCAAGATTCTTGGGTCATCTTGCATGCACTGCTCTTTTGAGATCTACCTACAGATTTTGATGTTTAGGTCCAGGTTCTGTGAGGGCCATGGCAAAACCATCAACTTGCCTCTCTTGAGGTATTCCATTGTAGATTTTGAGGTATGCTTCAGATCGTTGTCTTATTGTAGGACCAAGTGTGATGTTTGACTCCAGAATTTGCTGGTATTTATTTGAATTCATTCTTTCCTCTACCAATGACATGTTCCCTGTGCCACTGGCTGCAACACAAGCCCAAAGCTGATCGATCCACCATCATGCTTGGAGAGCTACCTGAAAACACTTTGCTATCTTCTTGTAGATGTCTCCTGCTTTGCGAGCATCGATTCTTTTATGTTTCAGAGTGCTAGGCAGCTGCTTAGAGGAGCCCATGGCTGCTGATTGTTGGTACAAAGTTTGAGGAGTCAGAATTTATACAGCTTTGTAATCTCCATCACCTGGAGTTTCGTAACGATGACTGTGAACAAGCCATAGTCGTAACGAGTTAATGAATGTCTGAGACCTTGGTAAAAGTTATGAGACCTCAAATATCTTTGCAAGGTGCTCCTTTCCATTTTTCATTGTGCAATTGTATAAAACAAAAAAATACATTAATCTTGCATAAAATGCTGAAAAGAAATGTGTCATTTTTAACTTTATGCCTTTTGTGATCAGTTCATCATCTGCTTACTTAACTATTCACAGTAACAGACATTTTAAGCAAGGGTGCCCAAACTTTTTCATGCCCATCTATTTATCTATCTATCTGGTGGGTCCATACTACCAGTGTTTCTCTTTATGTGCTTAGACTAAACTAACGTTAACTTGCTTATGTAATAATTTTGATAATGACTAACAATATATAATTTCACACCCACTTCACGTCACAAAAACTCAGTTAAACAATGGCGTGTGTTTGAGTGTAAATGTGCTCTTTTGGACTGGAATAGTTCTCCATCCAGGGATTATTCCAAGCCTTGTGCCCAATGCCTACCCTGGGTAAGCGGATTTGATAAAATGAATAGATGATCATACTGTGTTTAAACCATGGTTATCTAATCACTTTCAGAAATTGCAATTTACAAATCTGTGTTGCTCTGTTCTTTCCTCCCGACTTCAATCAACTTCATTTTTCATTCAGAATAGACATGAAAGGCATGAACCTAAGGCCTGACTGCTGGATGCATTTTAAAAATACTTAAGGTTTCTGTTTAGAGTGCAGGAAATCAAATCAAAACAGGACACTAAAATCTTCTTTTAAGTGCCATTTATGGTAAGAAAAAAAGAGACTGGAGGAAAGTGCATAAAACATACAGTATAAAGAAACTTGTGGGTGGGTGTGGACGTTAAAAATAAAGACGAGAGCTGGAAGCCAAAAGAGGCATCAGTAAATTGATTATAGAAACCAGAACACAAACCAGAATCAAAGTAAATGTTACAAATAGAGCTTTATTCTGACTATCGTAGATTTCCCTAATTCAAGTTGCAAGGTTTGTTTGGATATTGAATCCAAGGAACAAATGATTCATTTTCCCATCCTCTTCAATAAGGGATACACAATGAGACACCTGCCACAACACATAAAAATCACATGGCTGACAATGGAAATCTTTGCCGCAAGCGATATGCTGGCAACTCTAGAAGACAACATGCACAGATGAAATCAAATATTGCATAGGTAAACAAGTCCTCAGATTAGTGGCAGACAGCATCAAAATGAGGAGTTTCATGACATAATCATTTAGGTATGCCACACATTAGGAGGAGGACACAGGGCAGGGCACAGTCGATCATGTTCACAAAACATAGCTGGGCATTTGACGAGACAAATGGCATTGGAACAACGTACTATAGTCCCTGCCCTACTAGAAGGCTGTTTTGAGGTAATACTCCGCAGTGAGTTCTATCTGCCAATACTAAATTAAAATTATACAAAATCACTATTACTCCAATATACAGTACAATCAGTCCTACTATTCAGGAGGAAATATAAGTCATACGTTTTCATATCATGCAGATGCCCCTTTTTCCATAGGTGACTTAAGACTGCATGCTGCTTTTTTTTCTTAATTTCTTCCTCTTCAGTAGAGGGCCTTGCCCAAATGAGTCACCTGTGTGGAATGCACAAAGGTAAGACACTCCTGTTGAAAGGACAGTCGTGCACAAGAATGCTTCAAATGTCTTTTTTATTACAGTTCCTCATATTCCTCAAATAGCTGTTAGTAGCTTACAATATGTTGCAGTTGAACGGCAAACCCCTGCTACTTCTGTGTGGCGATTCTTCCACAGCTTGTAGTGTTTTGGAGGAGTTCAGAGCTATTCAAAGCTGGGAATACACTTGATCCAAAGTAGATGGACATGTTTTGGATTCCTTTTTACTCAGTTTAGGTCTGTCCTACAAACAGTCTGCCAGCTTCCGTTACCCTTGTATACATGGGACATACAACAATCACTATTACATATTTATGGTCTTTAGAGATCATACCTGTCCAAACCTTTATTGGAACCACTTTACTTCTTTGTCAACTAATTTTTCATACTTTCAATTTTTAGTATTTATTTGTAGTACTAGGGTGTTGTACCGTGTTAGCCATTATGAATGTAGAGAAAAGCCAAGCAAAATGACACCTTTTATTGGCTAACTAAAAAGATTACAATATGCATATTGTAATCTTTTTAGTTAGCCAATAAAAGGTATCATTTTGCTTGGCTTTTCTCTAGTATTTATTTGTAATTTCACAATCATAGTCTGCCAGTCAGCAGAACCCAAAATTACATTTTGTGCAATATGGTTGCTAACACACACTGCAGCAGACAACTGTTTAGCAGTCCAGTGATAACATATGTGGCACCTTCTGTGTTTTTGTACACTTTTGTTTGTATAAGGAGCTGTTTTAGGTGAAGTAACTTGTGTTGTTTTACTCCGTGCATCTGACTGCCCTCCAGAACCCCCACCCCTGATTTCTGCTCCTCTACAATTCCATGCCCAGAACATTCAGGACCTGATGGCATCAGATCTGTCACTCTGCACTGCTTTACCTTGTTGTTCATTGTTTGTCTCCCTGCTGTATGCCTCCCAGTCTCTGACTCATCATTTGCCATCAATGACATGGACTCTTGTAAGGGCTTGCTGTGCTGGTAAGCGTCGATACAATTTCATGTTGCTCCAGACTTTCGGGAGTCAGCTTGGTAAAGTTTGGGGCAGCAGAGCCGATCCTCCAATCAATCTCTGCCTCCAAGGAGAGTGTGTCAGTAACTCTGTGGAGCCAAGGTAGGTGAACTGATGCACCACCTCCAGCTTGAAGTCATAGATGGTGATAGAGGGTGGACTCACAACACTTTGGCCCATCACATTGGTGTTCTTCAGAATGATAGTGAAACCTCCCATCACATTGGTGTTCTTCAGAATGATAGTGATCTTCAGAATGATAGTGAAACCTAAGTGGTGTTCTTCAGAATGATAGTGAAACCTCCCATCACATTGGTGTTCTTCAGAATGATAGTGAAACCTAAGTCCAGACAAGCTCTGGAGAACTATCAGTCTCTGCAGTTACTCAGGTCAACACAGCATTTTTGGAATGCAGAATGTCCCTCATGAGAACTTGCAGAACTTTGATTCTTTGCTTTTACACATGAAGGACTGAACAGTTTACTATCAGACATTGTGTGAAGTTACAACCTCTTAGTCAATTCCTTGAAGGAATGTCTCAGCATCAAAGTCAAGAAGATGCAGAAAAGCATGGGGGCAAGGATGCAGCCTTATTTAGATGATGTACCATTAAAATGAACAACACCTTTCATGTCTGTGTGGAAGGAATGGATCAGGCCGAGGAGCTTAAGGGGCATCCAATCTTGCCAAGGATTTTGAAAAGACCATCCCAACAGATGAGGTCAAAAACCTTAGTCAGATCAGTCAGTCAGTCATCCTCCAAACCACTATCGATAAAAGGCAAATACAGAGGTATCCTCTGCTCTTTACTCTTCTCTTGCAGCTGCCATAGTGAACGATCATGTCAGTCATGGAACATTCAGACCAGAAGCCACACTGTGACTCTGGCTAAATCTCTCTCTCCAAGTTTCTGGAACCTATTCAGGATTACCTGGGCAAAAATCTTGCTCATCATACTCGGCAGAGATTCCCCTGTAGTTTTTGCAGTCACTTCTGTCCTTATTGTTGCACAAGGTGAAAATACTGCAGTCTTGACATCTTGAGTTACTCTTCTTTTTCCCAAGCAAATGACCTTTGGTGCATTTAATGTCCTCAGTCCCATCCAGACCAGTTGCCTTTCCTGGTTTCAGACTCAAAACATGCTACCTTGCCACCTGTGTAAATTATTTTTTTTCTGTACTATGAGTGCAGATCTTAGCTTGCTTAAATACATCACTAAAGGGTCTTGTGTGTGGGATTATTGCTTATGTAGGACTGGAGACTTGAGAGGACCACTGTCAGTTTTGCATGGTTTCCTGAACTGAGGAGGTTGTGTTTGTTTAACTTGACTTCAGAACTTTTTTTGATAATTACCTGTTGTGCTCCGTGGAAAATTGCCAGGCAACACTGAATTACAGGAGGAAATTACTGAGAAAATACGTTTGGTCTAGAGCATAAAGAATAGCAGAGGTCATAAATGGGATTGTAAAGCCAGCAAAGCAAGATTTATAAAATAATAGGACTGGCTTCTGACATGATATGCCCTTCAAAACAGTTTTATTTCCGTTCTTCACAGGCAACTCATCTGTACCATCACTCTGAACACAATGACACACTAGCCGCTGTTATTACTGTTCACTTGAATGCTGTTTCAACTCCTACATGATTTAACAAGATAATTTGCTTAAATATCTTCCATTTAACAGTTAGAAGATATTTAAGCACATTATCTTAACAGTTCAGCAAATTGTTGAAGTTGGTCAAGCAAGCCCCTTATGAAGGTGTCCTATTGTGAGCTTTTAATAGGGGCTTACCGAGAGCATACAGTGTCCCAAGTATTCACCCCTTTTTTAAGTTTTCATTATTTCTCATTACTATAAAAGCATTAAATCTCACTGGAACAGTCTAAATTATAAACATAAAAAAAACTAATTGTTTGATGGCACAAGTGTTTACCTCTTCAATATGACACATCTAAATCATCACTGGTGCAGCCAAATGGTTTCAGAAGACACATAGCCAGTTCAATGGAGACCACCTGTCTGGGGTTTCAATTGACTGCCGTATAAATGTACTTTGACCTGGAGGGTCCAAGTCATGCTGAGTCAGTATCAAGGCCTAACCTACACAATGGAGATGAAAGGACACTTCAAGCAACTCCAAGAGAAGGAGATTGAAAAGCAGAAGTCAGGGAATGGTGGCAAGAAAATATCCAAGTCAGACATGAAGAAATGGAAAGAGTATGGCACATAGTTTTTAAATCGACCGCCCACAAAAACTTAAGTGATTATGCAAGATGATGAGGAGTGAGGGAGTCCACCAAGAGGTTACAAGCTGCAGTGGGTGAGACTGGAGGGACTGTGCAAGCAACAACTATTGATTGAAAAGGTGCTTCATCATCGACAGAAGCCACATGGGAGACTCTGAAGTAAGCTGGAAGAAGGATCTGTGGTCAAATGTTATGAAAAACACATTTAACCATGAAGCATGCGGATGACAGTATTGTGCTGTGGAGGTACTTCTCTGCACCAGGCCCTGGAAGGCTTGTGAGTGTAAAATACATAAGAGCAAAAATACAAGGAAATGGTGGAGGAGAACCTGATGCAGTCTACAAGAAACCTGTGCCTTGGAAGATTTGTTTTCCAGAAAGATAACAACCCCAACCATAAAGCCAAAGCTACACAGAAATGGCTTACAAACATCAATGTTAATCTTCTGGAGTGGTTAAGTCAGAGTCCAGATTTCAATCCAATTGAGAATTTGTGACAGGGCTTGATTGTGTTCACTCCTGATTTCCACGCAGTTTGACAGACCTTGAGCAGTTGGGCAAACAAATTGGGGGAAAATGGCAAAGTCCAGATGTGCAAAGCTGGCAGAGATCTGTGCACACAGACTCAAGGCTGCCATGGTTGCACCTGCTAAATATGGACTTGAAGCGGGCGAATACTTGTGAGAACTATCATTTTGTGTTTTACACCTGTAATTCATTTAGATAACTTGGCAAAACAGATTCGTTTCCACTTTGACATTAAAGAGTCCTTTCTGCAGGTCAGTGACACAAATGCCAAATTCCACTTTTGACTCAAAATGTTTTTAAGAATCAATACTTTTTATAGGCACTGTAAGCATCTATCCGGCCATCTTTTTCTTACTTTATCACATTTTAACAATATGCACTGCTGGCCATTAAAATGGCAAAACTAAGAATGGAGACGGTTCAGGAGAGCTCCTTTTCTTGCTGGAAGGCCATGAATCCACTATCAGTCCTCAGTACACAGGTAAACAGAAGACAATCCAGACCCCAACAATGAAACAATCAGTACACGACAACTAAGTATGGTTAACCAACGATAGGCAGCCAGACAGGTACACGGAACACCGAATACAACAAAAAAACATTTTTTCTCTTTGGTCCTTTTAAGAGCCACTCTAACCACCTTTAACCCCAACAGCCCCTGCACCCCAGACAGAAGACTAATCAGAGCCTCTGCAGGGACTGCTGGGAGATGCGGTTTTAACTAATAGTAGCACTGCTACAGGTGGCATCCATGGGAACAAAACAGTTGCAGACACCCGTAGTTTCAAGTGTCAAAGGTCAAGGAACTGCCTGTGGTCAAGAGTCAAGGGTATCGAAAACAAGATTCTATATTTAAGACTCAAAAGGTAAATCAACTTCAATAACATGTACATATTACTGTTTAGTATTTGTATTACAATTTTACACTAAAGAAAATAATCTTAGTCTTTGTACTCTAAAATTACACTCCACACAAGAAAGTTTTTCAAACACAATACATTTATTAAGAACAGGATACTGTACACTGCATGTGGCTAAGGCACCATTTGGTAAAGGCACGAGACGCAGGATTCAGGTCATCTTTTCTTACTCTGTAGTGTGAAAAAATACATGTGCCTTCTGAAAAAAAGTGCTCAGTCTCTTATCTATTCATTGTTATTTACCAAAAACACTTTCGAAAACACAACAGAACCCTGGTCAAACACTCACCCACGTTACATAATTTGTACAAAATATTCACTTTTTTGTTTCTCCAAGATGTACAACTTGCATAGTGGTGCTGCTAATCAGCCCTAGACTAGTGCAACCTACACAGATATGGCTTGTTCCCAGATTTGGTCCCATACATGGAGTTCAGATTTCATAGACCCCAGTGGTGATCCCCTTGGCTGCTACCTGACAAAGTCAACAAGTCTACAAGGGATTTCTTCAGGTACTGACAGACTAATGTATCTCCCGGTAAGCAAGTCTTCTTCAGCATGGATGAATCTTAGCTTATTGCATCTTGCTAGATTTCAAAGTCTGACACAGGTGAGAAGACACCAGCGTTGTGTCCTCTTTGTTCTTACGGTACGTCCCAAGCATCATATTATATGGCTTTGTTCACTTATTCTACACAGCCCCATAAAACTGCCTGAGAATGAGCATCATAACACATTAACAGTAATAAGTATTTCTCTCCTGTTGGCCAACGCTTGGAGCCGGGGAGCACACACAGAATACAAAGTTCAGTGTAAACTGAAAAAAAAATGTTGTATCCATCCTTTCAAAGGAAAATTCCAACTGTTTTGATTGCAACACTTGATACTTCTGCTGGCATGGTGAGCTCTAACTACCAAACCCCCTTTCATACACAGCACACTTCCGCCAGCATACAAATATCAGATTGTCCTGCTTGGGGCTGATCTTGTGTGTGAATAAAAAACAACACTGAAAAATGATGAACAACCATCCCTGCTCATTTTCTTCCTCTTTACTGTTTTAAGCAGTGAAAAAAGTAAAAAAATACTGTTTCCATATCAAACTGATGCTGAAAGAAGCCATTTTTGTGCTTCATGTATATGACTTCAATAGATTTTACATGGAATGTGCGTGGCATACAGAAAAGTTATGCAATACAGTGTGACCTGCCTGAATCTCTGTGTTGTTGAACATGTGTCACCTGGAATGTCAAGAAGAGATGAACAATTCAGAAAGGATATGTAAAATACAACTTGTAACATTAAAGATATGGTACTAAAACACAATAAACTAATAATGCACAATTTGGACAGTTGCCAGTGACTCTTGGGCTAAAAAATGCAGCATCTACATTTTCCACAGTTTTTCTGCTCTTGTAGAAATTAAAACTTAGAAAACAGCACATCAAAATGTATAAAGTTTACATTAATATACAGATCAGTAATTACAATTTAACATAAGTATTGTACAGTTCCACACGTAACTCCTAACAGAATTGCATGCTGAACATCTACGTAGAGTGTCCTTCAGACAATATTTTAGTTTTTTTTCTATTTTTTTTTTTTTAATTTCAAATTTTGGCAAAATTTCCTGTTAAAATATTCCTTACAAAATAATGGTAGTGTATTTAAAAGGTGAGAGACAAATCTAAGGCTACGTTCACACTAATATATTTTCATTTCAAAAATGACACTTTAAATGAAAAAAACTATCTCTACCCACACTAGTGTTTTCACATTGTTTACAAAAGTATCGCCGTCCGCACTAAAATAACCGAAAAACGTGTATGTTTTAACCGTTTGTCTACTTTGTGTTTGCACAAAGAGGAAGCATCCTCCTGGAAGGAATTGGTTATGCCGCCATCCAGGGATTCATCATAAACTGAAGTGATTGGTAAATTCTTCATCTTTTTACACATGTATGCAGCATTCGGACTGTACAAAATTCAATTAAAACGCATACAGGTAAGCAACACAATAAGCGCCATGGAAAGCTACTCCTGTATGTCCACTTTGTTGGAAAATGGTTATCTTCCAGGGAATGAGATATTGTATTGAGGCTATGCAATGTAATACATGTGCATGAATGGGAGGGAGGTCAGTGAAATGGTGAGGATGCAGGGAGTAGAGTTGGCGAAGGTGGATGAGTTTAAATACTTGGGATAAACAGTACAGAGTAATGGGGATTGTGGAAGATAGGTGAAAAAGAGAGTGCATTTAGGGTGGAATGGGTGGAGAAGAGTGACAGAAGTAATTTGTGACAGATGGGTATCGGCAAGAGTGAAAGGGAAGGTCTACAGGACGGTAGTGAGACCAGCTATGTTATATGGGTTGGTGACGGTGGCACTGACCAGAAAGCAGGAGACAGAGCTGGAGGTGGCAGAGTTAAAGATGTTAAGATTTGCACTGGATGTGACGAGGATGGATAGGATTAGAAATGAGGACATTAGAGGGTCAGCTCAAGTTGGACAGTTGGGAGACAAAGTCAGAGAGGCGAGATTGCGTTGGTTTGGACATGTGCAGAGGAGAGATGCTGAGTATATTGGAAGAAGGATGCTAAGGATAGAGCTGTCAGGCAAGAGGAAAAGAGGAAGGTCTAAACAAAGGGTTATGGATGTGTTGAGAGAGGACATGCAGGTGGTGGGTGTAACAGAACAAGATACAGAGGGCAGGAAGATATAGAAGAAGATGATCCGCTGTAGCAACCCCTAACAGGAGCAGCTGAAAAAAGAAGAAAAAGAAGACTGAGGCTATGTAATAAGCATAAACAAATCAGAGCACAATCACAGTCTGACTTTTCACCCACACGTACTGCAACACCAAGAAGGCGTTTTCAGAAGCACTGGAGAGCATTTATCGTGGATGAAAGGCGAAAATGAAGAATAATGTCTGTGGTTTTGAACAGAAAATGTAGTAGTGTGGATATGACCTAACACATATCGAAGAGAGTTTATCCAAAAGAATAAATGACCCTTCTTGAAGAATCTCCAGTGGCTTCTGCCAAACCAGAATTTAATTTATGGAAAATAAAAGGAAAAAGATAAGTAAGTAACATTAATGTGTGTTAATCAAATGATTAACTTCTGACAAAGCTCCCTTTTGTACAGTTTTGCCATAATTCTCAAGAAAGACCAAACTTGCAAGATTAAACCCTATGTATTCAAACTGAATTAACAGGAGCTTCCTTAACTTCCACTACCACTTCTTAAACCTGATTATAAACCAGTAACACTAGAAAAAAACTTTGAAGATCAGATAGTTGACATAAACACAATTAAAAGGTTATTTACTATACAATGTATAAACGGATTCTGTTCAAAATGAGAAAGTAAACCATTTCTCCAAACACAAAGCAGAGCTAAAATCTCAGCCTGGTCCTTTATGACCTGCCAACATAACGTGAAAGTAAATAGCCATAATGGCTCTGGCCGAGGCCTCCATGACAACATCACTTCACAATACAGGCTCTTGTGCTAGTCTGCAATTTGAAATCTAAATTATTAATAACTTACTTAAAAATATAACTAAAATAGTATGAATTTGGCTCTCCTTCAACCGTGAAGAGAATGACGTGGCTTCAGAAAATAAAACAAATGAATAAAAATATTAAAAAATAAATAAATAATGTGTTGAAATAGAAAGACTAATTCAATCCAAACGAGGATAAATAAGTTGAATAATAACAGCAATAAAAATGAAGACATCATGTGTTCTTCTTACAATGCTGGCATGCAACACCATTAATGGCTTCTTAACTCTACAGGTGGAAATGTAACATATTGCAGATAATATTTTTCTCAGTATGTTTTTGTACAATGTTAATCTTAAATTCACTGCATATGTTTAAATGCTTGATGGAATAGTCCTTCTTTAATGGTCTATTAAGACAAAAGAACACAAAATACGACCATGTATGACAAATGTATGGTGCGGTTGCTCCACAACGTCTTCAAGTTCTGTAATACAGCGGTGGTCTGCTATAAGCAGTGAGGCTGACCCCTCTGTAAGAGTAAAAGCCTGGTTTAGTTAACTTATATTTGGTTGGAAAAGAACAACTTTGACAACACGTGTCTACGAGTTTAAACTCCATTGTTCGCAAGTTCTCTTAAAAGTTCCCTGCTTACGGGGGCATTCTAATTGTCCTAAAGTGGAGCTTTTTCAATTATTCAAACCCAGAATTGCTGCAATTTAAAACCTACTAAAAAAAATATAAAAAATAAATTAAAAAAGGCATGTCAGTTTAGGGGTGTAATCACACTTGTAGCCCACTATGTGAATATACCACTTGTGTATTTACCAATAGAGTACACACACAGGGTGCCAACTCAAGAAAAGCACAATTTAAAATCATAAAGTGTTGGCCCTGTGTGGACTGACGTGCGCGCCCGCAAGTAAAAGGCGCGTGTCCAGTAAGCGAGGTGCCGCTGTGCTCACTTGGCTGGCCCGAGTCTCCACAATGGACAGCAGCTTCGGTTGAGATGAGCACAGGGAGACAAGTCACAAATTTCACCTGCCATAACTCAAATCATACAAGAACTCTACTCCAATTGCACTATACAGATAAAACCCAATAAAAAGATGATATTAACATTTAAAATTTTTAAAAGTAAAATTTAAAAAACTAAAATTAAAAATGCAGTTGAAGTGTTTTCAGTGCCCGTTGCACATTTTTGGTTTCACGCTGGGGTATTCTTTGTCTTCCAGCTGCTTTGGTGGATCCTTTGCATTATTGTTATGATGATGATGATGATTATTGGTCCTCCAACAAAATATTAACAAAAAGAGAACTAGAGGAACATGGATTCCCAGTCTTGGACAACAAAGGGATGTGGCGGTAACCTAGGGAGACAGGAATAGCAAAGAAAAGAATTAATTCCAAAAGGCTGGTCACTTCAGTACTGCCAACAGAAACCAAAGCTACAGCAGTTTAAAACTGTGACATCCTAAGTCTCCATTTATTCTTAAAAATACATCTCATGGTCATAGGTGAGGCCTGTCCCCACAAGCTGGAAACTAGGTATGGACTGAATGACAGGCTTGGCGCACACACACATGGACCCACAGTACATCAGTTTAGACTTTAGCACTTAACCTAACACATTCCACTCGGATGTGGCAATGAAACAAGATTGACCCAAGAAAAGCCCAAATCGACCCAGGGAGGTCGCACAAATTTGACACAGATGGATTTGTATATGGGGTTGCACCACCATGACAACCACACAAAACTATTGAGGAGAGACTAGAGGAGCTGAAGCTTTCCAGCTTTAATAAAATTGGACATAACTAAAGTTGCTTAAAATTATACAAAGAATTAGTCCAGTGGATCCCAACTGTTACTTTAAACATAAACTCTGCAACAAGAACATGGTTATAAACTTGTTAAAAGCAGATTACTTACAAATGTTAGAAAGTTTTTCTTCATGCAAAGTACCACGAGCACGTGGAATAAATTACCAAGTTGTGTGGTGGCAAGTAGTACTTTAGGGACCTTCAAATCTTGACTTGATGTTATTTTGGTGACTTTAGGTGAATACGATGGATAAGCTTGTTGGGCTGAATGGCCTAATGTCCTAATGTTCTAATTAGGCAATTAAACTAGCATGACTAAATTTTGGCAAATGGGAGGAAACCAAACTATCCTAAAAAAAAAATAAGGAAAATTCAAGCCTAAAGTTCTTAGGCTGTGAAGTAGCAGTGCTGGCTGGCTGTGTTCACCACGCAAACTCACTCAGGGTCCATATAGAACTTGCAATTAACCTAGCATGACTGCCATTGACACGGCAGAGAAAAGCACAGGACCAACAGGAAACATCTGCAAAGTGTGCAGGCACAACACAAAAAAGAGTGATAAGGTGGAGGTCTAAATTTAGTAAATGGAGTGACTCCAATTTGTATGTCTCCATTTTACTATATCAGTAGTACAAAAGGTTACATTTCTTTAGTTTAGGAAAAGTCCAATTATTTCATTTCAATCACTGGTCATATACGGCACCTTTCTATAGTGAACACCATTCCAAGGCACCATCAAGCAACAGAACCGGAGTTTAATTGCCTATTCTTTCTATTGTCATTGAGGGGGCAGGATAAAGGATGAGTTTGGTATTTTTCAAGTTGATTTCTTCCCAATTAACCATCCATCCATCAATCCATCTTCCCAGCCCGTTTTTATCCTGAGCAGGGTCTTAGGATCTTCCCAATCATGACATATATTAATTTGCCATGTAAACTGTGAAGTATATTTCATATGTTTGAAAAATACCCAGCCGATTATTGCATTTTCAACTGAAGGGGATGGCGCTGGGGTCCAAATGTAAAAACTGAAGTCTTAAAACTTACCAAATACTGTATTGTTCACTTTGAAGGAGCAAAGACTTGGATTCATTTCTAAGGCATGCTCATGAAAACAAAAGTAAACTGGAAGTAAAAAACTTTACTAAGAGATTCTTGGTACTGTTTCCTTAAGGTAAGGAAATGTTTCCCTTTCGTGTCTGTGCTTGCTGTGGCTGTCATGGATGAAGTTTTGACATTTACCTCTGGGAACCCCCACAATTTTGCCAAATTTCTGTAGATTCAGCTTGCATGTTATCCTACTTTTATCTCTGTAGTTCTGATTCTTCAATGGTTATATCCTGCCATGGCCTGTAACAAATGATGCTCTGCAGAAAAGTGTGTGGAGTGTCTGATACGCCAGCGGAGTAGTCAGCATGCTGATTTTATGCACGCATCAGTTGTGATTTAAAATAAGCTCCAATGCTAGCAGCACATGCGTATTGAAATTGTTTTCATGCCATGTGTACTCAAATCAGATTTTTTTGCAAGAAATGTCTGCACACATACTGAATCACATACACACAGTTATTTAACAACAGATACACAATCAATTCATGTATTTTTTTAATAATGGGTACCTACTTTTCGCCTATTACTCTACCTATAGAGTGGGAATCATGCTGAGTGGCAGCATGGTGTGTGTTTGTGAGCAAGCACAAAAGATTTTCATTGTACTTTGTACATACAACAATAAATCTGAACTGCACTGATTGATGAAAGCCTTAGATTTTATGAAAGAACCAAGGCCAACTGCACACTGATACCAAGATCAGCAATTGGCATTACACACTTTTTGTGGTAAGTCATGTGCATGCAAGATTCAAAAATAATGTGAAAATGAAAAAAGGCAGGTTATGCGATAAAGCCAAACCACGATGAAAAAGATTAGAGTGCCACAAACCAGCCGAATCACTCTCTCGGAGGACGTTTTAATAAGATAATTGAGTTTGAGTGAATAGATGTAATTGGTAAATTTCACTGTTTCTTCCTGGTAGACATTTACTCCAGCTCATAATATGATGAGGTAGTTGTAAGCTGTGATTCAAAGTAGTTTTAAATACACTTTTAATTATTTTTATCATACTTGGTGAAAGATTTGAGTGATCGCATGTCAAATTGTAGCAAGCCTACATAATACTACAATCGGGCTTGCTTTCTGGACTGCACTCACTATATTATATAGTGTCTTGATGCCCTATATCAGGGCTGTCGAACTCCGGGCCTGGAGGGCCGCAGTGGCTGCAGGCTTTCATTCTAACCCTTTTCCTAATCAGTGACCAGTTTTCACTGCTAATTAACTCATTTGCACTTTGTTTTAATAGCCCTGTTTTAAAGGATTCAGTGCTCTGACTTGATTCCATCCATCCATCCATTTTCCAACCCGCTGAATCCGAACACAGGGTCACGGGGGTCTGCTGGAGCCAATCCCAGCCAACACAGGGCACAAGGCAGGAAACAATCCTGGGCAGGGTGCCAACCCACCGCAGTGACTTGATTCCTTTCTTCATTAAATCACAAACAGAAATGAGATGTGAAATGAGCCAACAGATGACCAGCTAAATTGGGTCTTCAAACTCCAACCAATTTCACTCCAACCACTTTCTTAATGAGAAGCTGATTCTTGCTGTTAATTAAACTTGTTCTTTAATTCCATGGCTTGTTGCTGCTCTCATTCTGCCACAGCAGACATTTCCAAAATTGTTGATTTTCTGTTTTTTCTAAGAACACCGTCAAAATGTTTTGGTGATCTGAGAAATCAGTCTTACTGAGACCTTCACCTTTCTTTATTTTCAGATATTGTGGATAGCTGGTCGTGTGGGCAGCTCGTTTTGTGTCTCATTATTGTTTTGCTGCTAATTAAGGAAAAAGAAACAACAAAGGGGCTGAGTCGAGTTAATTAAAATTAAGGCAAAAGAAGTTAATTAGCAGCAAAAAACTGGTCACTAATGAAGAAGATGGTTAGAATGAAAACCTGCAGCCACTGCGGCCCTCCAGGACCGGAGTTCGACACCTGTGCCCTATATTATTATAGGGTCTAGATGATAAAGGAGTATCCCTTCAGGCATTATAGTTGACGACCAAGTCTGGGAGGACCTCGCCTGGTAAGAATTCCAGCTGCCTAGGGTAGGCATCACGTTTCTGTGACGACCAAAGCAGGAAATGGGATGTTTCCACGGGAAACTTTTTTTTTTTTTTTAAAGGGGAAAGGCTGACCAAGTGAAAGAGAGAAAAAAAGAGAAGCAGAAGGCCAGGAGTTTGTCTATTATTATTATCTAAGCCTAAGAAGACAGCGAGATCGAACTTCACTCAGGGACGTCTGCTATTTGTGGGTGGCCACCCAGGAGATAAGAAACAGCGTGGCTAATCCCTGAGAAGAGGCAAGGGTTTCTTTATATGGCCCAGTGGTTCTCCAGGTGATCCTGTAAGTGAATCGGACTCGCTCTTAAATTCTTAAGGATAGAGAGAAAGCAGCCATATTCGTCTGCTGTCCGATTTTTTTCCCCACATCGTTGTTTCACATAGACCAGGGGTAGGCAACGTCGGTCCTGGTGAGCCGCAGTATGTGCAAGGTTTTTGTTCCAACCCAGTTCCTTAACGAGAACTCAATTATTGCTGATGAAGCACATATTGCTTAAGTGACATTTTGATGCTTCATTTTAGTGGTCTCGCTTGTTAAGGTTCTCCAACCTTAATTGCTTATTTCAATCTTAAACTGCTGCATTCAGTGTTTTAATTGCTCCTTATTAGCAATAAGATGTAAAAGACAAAGCAGCCAGCAGTTCTCCAGCTAGCTTTTTTCCAATTACATCTGTGTGTGTTCATCATGCACAGTTTGATTTAATAAAACACTTAACAGAAAAATGTGACAGACTGAAAATGATCTGTTTTAGGCTTCATATCATTTGGATGATATCTTTGGAAAGGAAAAAAATCTACGATATAAGAGCCTTACATTGCACAGACTAACAAGCCATAAAATTAAATAAGGTCTGAGATTGGCAATGATTGGTTTCTAATTAAGCAATTGGGTTGGAATGAAAACCACTGCGGCTCACCAGGACCGACGTTGCCTACCCCTGACATAGACTATGCATGATAATCCTCTTTCTGATTTCCTTTTCTTTTTGTGTGTGTATCATACCAGAGATTAATGTTTGGCAACTGTGGGAAGGGAGGTTGGGGAGGGTGTCTGGGAAAGAGGGATCACAAAACGAGCACCCAGTCACCTTTCATGTACATGTATAAACATTGGATCCTGGATTGCAATTCACTTGCATATTTAAGCAATCTAACTATTATCTGGGTTTCTTTCAAGTATTGGCGGGCATGAAGAGTGAGGAAGAGGACGAATATTTTTCAATGCTCATATATCTTTCAAAACTTGTTCACTTCCCTCTCGATTGCACCCCAAATAAGGTGTTTGTAAGTGTTTCAGTGCTTACTAACTGAAATACCCAGTGTTGCCTGGGAGGAAAATAAAGCGTTTTTTTTTAATTGTTTGAGAAAAATATAATTTAAAAAAAACACAACTTTAAAAATAAAAATAAATTAACAAACAAAAAAGACTCGCTTCACTAATGTCCTTGTCTTGCGGTCTTATATGTATGTTATCATCCATCTGATGCTCAGAGCCGGCCAACTCTATTTAAATTACAAAAGCAACAGGCGGGCGCAGTGGTGCTCAAACATAAAGAATGCTGGCAGTCACCTCCAGTTCGCCCTCTGGTGGTCGTTCTGAGTGTCAACTGGAAGATAACATGCATACAAGACCATAAGATCATCCCCAACCCTACCCAGAAAGGGGTGGGTTAGGGTTGATTTCACCTTACAGTATTTTTAGTCGACCAATGAGAAACGTGTACCAAGTTTCATGAAAATCGCTCCAGCCATTTGGAAGTGATGCTGGAACATACATACATAGACACACACACACACACACATACATTGACTTTTATATATATATAGAAGATTATTTTGTTATCTACTGAACAGAAACAGCAGTTCACATCTGAGCACCAACATTCAATAACAGCGCTTGGGAGAATGACTTTTTGACATGAATCCACGGCCCAAGGGCTGAAAGGTTGCTGCAGAGTTAGAAGATCAGCAAGGTGAAGAATCAATCCTGTCTCCATTCAAAATAAATGAATCTGACAAAAAGTTTAGCTTCATTGCCTTTTTTCCTTTCTAATCCACCAAAAATACACTGTTTTGCAATATATGTGTACTCTCAAAAGGCAATCAATGCTAAATAACAGTCTTGGCTTGTAAAATGGATGTATTTGATTGGCTTTACGTTTCAACCCAATTTTAAAATGTAAGAACAAGCTAGTTATTTTTCAAAATGTATATAAAATACTCTGCGGTGGGCTGGCGCCCTGCCCAGGGTTTGTTTCCTGCCTTGTGCCCTGTGTTGGCTCCAGCAGACCCCCGTGACCCTGTGATAGGATATAGCGGGTTGGAGAATGGATGGATGGATATAAAATGCTTCTGTTTATCAGTTTAGAACACAATTATGCTTGGAAAATATTATATGCCATAATAATGAAGAAATAATTTCGACTCAAGTAACTTCTTTAGAGAATTTGGGAGACCGACCATTCAGCATCTCAGCCAACACACAGCCCTAATAGCTACTCCAGTTAAGATCAGCACCATCTTCCTCCTAGCAATAACACACAATTTTACACCTAAACATGCACACTGTGTCCTACACTAACCATTTATAACAATAAGGTACATGTGCATGTTTCCATGTAATTACTTCTAGACACATTTGAAATTCTTTACCATTTTGGATGCTGGTTACAGGTAGTGTATACTGTGCAACAAAATCATTGAAGGAACTTCCATCATAATCCTCCACCAGAAATCGAATGAAGGCCAATTGTGGCACTGAAATGTCAAAGACGTAAGTCTTGTTCCACATTGGATTAAATCCTAACATAAAGGAGAAAGAAGTAAAATTATTATTTTTGATAAACAGACACCTTTACTCAAGGCAGCTTCTAAAAGTAAAATGTACAACGTTTCCTTGAGTCCACAGAAAGACAGTGGAAAGACTAACAGACTGAGGTAAAGAAAAGGAAATTTAGTACCAGAGTTGGTGCCTTTACTAGAGGATGAACTAGCCAGCATATGATCCATAACATAGTAAGCTAAAGCAGGCCAGAAAAAGATGGGAGGTGGAACACACAAGCTTAGGTGGTATCTGAGAATTCTTTTCATAGAATTTTTCCTATGCAGTAGACATGATGCCAGTTTGATGGTAATCCATCTGGCACTATAAGAATTAATTTTGAATTTGGCACTGTAAGAACTCATTTTAAATTATTTTTTTTGTCTGCTTTGCATAAACACAGTTCTCACATTCAAAAAGAACATTTAGCGTGATGCAACAGTATTGTTGCGGGTGTTAACAAAAGTCATTTGAATTTTCAATAAAATGTTTATCAAAAAATCCAAAACTTAAGACTTTTAGCACTACCATAAGGTTACAGATCATGTGCCTCATTGGCATTCAGCAAGTTTCAGCTGTTGGATTCTGTAAAAAAATAAATCAATTGTTTTATTTGTTGTTCAGTCTCTAGTCCTGTACTAGCAAGCCAATGCTTTACCATTATTATTCAGATGATGTGTCTCTGCTTTTTGGACATCTCTTGGGACTCCAAAGATCTCCACCTTTACAAGAGGGTCAACAATGGAGTTGATTTTGTCCTGGTTCACCTTTGGAAGCTGTTGACCAGATATAATCTGCAAAAAAATGTTTATACAATTTTATTATTACCTCTAGAAACAATGAATCTAAAAATGTAAAGTATTTCATCCTGAATTGCATCCTGCAATTAATTGTACAAATTCTTGAGAAGACTAAGACTGGCAAGTTCCAAAAATAAATGAATTGATGTATATTAAATAAGGAGCACAAAGTTTCATAAAGTAATGAATTAACTGAAACGCTTCTGCTAAGATGCCATTCCTCACTCCATCACAATAAGCCCAGCAAAGCCTGCGAGGGTTCGCCATTTCTACCACTGCCACTGATACCTGAGAGCTCATTCTTTAAATTACTAACCAAAGCTCCTGACCACAGAAGAAAGGTAGACAACAAGTTTTAAATGACTTACTTTGTTATTTTTTTTATCACCACAAGGATGAATATTATGGTAGGTAACATTAGTGACAGTGCTTTTTAGTTTGAATTTTAACTAAAGCTAATATCAGACTTTATGACTTCTAGTATGCCAGACTTCTGGGTATGCCAGGTTTGCCAACCGTGCCTGCTGATCTCATTGCTGGACCATGTCAGCTTAAATGACAAAATCGCTGCGCATGTCTACTTTGCTGACTGAGTACAGGCCTTCTAGCACAGTCATGCTCACCCTTTTTAGTGGCAGGCAAAAAATGTTCTGTGGGATGGAGCCAGCACTGTACAAAGGGTTAACAGTTAACATTTTGTACTACTTATTCAGCCCAGATGTCCCTTTTCTCCGCCACCTCCTCCAACTCCTTCGGAGAGATACCATAATGTTCTCAGGCCATCCAGCATGTCCTGGGTCTACCCTGAAACACCCCTGCACGGAGGCATCCTAATCAGATGCCCAAAGCACCCCAAGAGGCTCCTTTCGATGTGCTCTACTTTGATCTCTTCCCGAATGTCTGCGCTCCTCACCCTATCTCTAAGGAAGAGTCCAGACACCCAGCGAAGAAAACTAATTTCTGCTGCTTATATCCATGAGCTAGTTCTTCTGTCATTACCTGCAACTCTTAACCATAGGTGAGGGTAGGAATGAAGATTGACTGCTAAACAGACACGATGACCGGTACAATGTTTGCATTATAGCTGATGCTGTTCTGGTCCACCTGTCAGTCCCCAGGTCTGTTCTTCTCTAACATGTAAATAAAATCCTGAGATGCTTAAACTCCTCCTCAACCTTTTTTTCTTTTTCCACTCTGTTGTGGTACATAAGACATGAGACATCAGATAGGCAAGCTTCTCTTCTGTTGTGCAGTTTACTTCCAAAGGAATACTCATTGCTTGTCTGCTCACATACACACAACAGCCGCCCATACAACTGAAAGACAAAATCAAATCGGTTTGATTTTCTTAGAACAAGATGACCGGTACAATGTTTGCATTATAGCTGATGCTGTTCTGGTCCACCAATCAGTCCCCAGGTCTGTTCTTCTCTAACATGTAAATAAAATCCTGAGATGCTTAAACTCCTCCTCAACCTTTTTTTCTTTTTCCACTCTGTTGTGGTACATAAGACATGAGACATCAGATAGGCAAGCTTCTCTTCTGTTGTGCAGTTTACTTCCAAAGGAATACTCATTGCTTGTCTGCTCACATACACACAACAGCCGCCCATACAACTAAAAGACAAAATCAAATCGGTTTGATTTTCTCAGAACAAGTCATAGGGAGTCTCTGGGTATATGACATTACACAATCAACCTCACAACAGCATGCCGCCAACTGTCTCCAACGTCCAACGATTATGTAAATGAAGGCTACGACTGAAAATCACTGGAAAAGTCACGTAATATGACACGGCCTTAAGGGGGCAACCACAAATCTCACATTTATTTTAATAATATCAGCAGCGTTTGCAAAGCAATCTGAGCAGAAAGGTAATGTGCTGTACCCATGATCATCCACTTTCTTCTGCAAAAACTGAGCAACAATGACGGTATTAATTTCCAAACCCTCTTAAATTTAATTTTAGGGTCAAAAAAAGCTGAAGAGCATTCCAAAACCACAGGGTACAAGCCAGAGGACAGAGGAACCCAGTCTAACACAAGACCTAATTCAAGAACAATTAATCACATAAGGTGGTAAAGTAAAGCCCTACTTCCTAGAAACAACTGCACAGATGTGGAGGAAATATGCAGACTCCATGCAGAATCTGGACCAGGATTATGAAACCAGATTCTAGGAGGTGTGAGGCAAAAATGCTAACCCACACACCACCAAGCCACCCCAAAATCTGTACATTATGACAATGTTCCACAGTGCAACACCACTGTTTAAGTGTCACCAGCCATATAATTAATGAATACCTATCATAGCGTTCTGGTAAAAGTGCCCAAGACCTACAGTATTCAGATGTAGAAATGGTGCCACATTTCCTTCTCAAAAACATGCCAAGGTAGTCTTTCAGGACAACCCCTTAGTAAGTAAGGTCTCTGAGCTTAGAGCCAGCAGGCACTACTTGGAAAAAAAAAAGTCTTACCATCACGTGGAGTTTCTTGGGTTGCAGCCATTCTCCTGATGTGACACACATGGGGTTGAACTGGCTAGTGCTCTCTCGAAGGAACTTGGGCTTGAGAATGTAGCCACAGTGACCGTTCTGCTTAAACATTCCTTGGTACAAGTCCATCTGCAGGCAGGGTGTCTGGAAGTTTAGGGCAACTAAGGAAAGGTAATGAAGGAAAGCATCAGTATGTAGTCAGTGAGCCACAGCTACGGGTCAGTGTGTGTCAACACTTCACAACACATAAGAGCAACTTCATGATGTGTGATCAAGGTATTTAATGTTGCTGTCTTTCTAAGTCCATCTTCTTAATCCTACTTTGGTTTATTGTAGGCAGGGACCAACCATAGACAGCTCACATCCTCATATAGTGCAAGTTTAGATTTGTCACTCAAGGTAACAGGTACGGGCGGCATGGTGGCGCGGTGCTAGCGCTGCTGCCTCGCAGTTGGGAGACCTGGGTTCACTTCCCGGGTCCTCCCTGTGTGAAATTTGCATGTTCTCTCCGTGTCTGCGTGGGTTTCCTCCAGGCACTCCGGTTTCCTCCCACAGTACAAAGACATGCAGGTTAGGTGGATTGGCGATTCTAAATTGACCCTGGTGTGCTTGTGTGTGTCCTGCGGTGGGTTGGCACCCTGTCCAGGATTGGTTCCTGCCCTGTGTTGGCTGGGACTGGCTCCAGCAGACCCCCGTGACCTTGTGTTCAGATTCAGCAGGTTGGAAAATGGATGGATGGAAGGATGGTAACAACAGCTAAAGTGCCTTTGGACGCCTTCACTTGATTTTATGCTGCAGCATTATGCTAAATTAATTTTTTTCCTCATCAAACCACACTCAATAACTCAAAATGACAAAGGGAAAGCAGGATTATAGGAAGTTTTACAAATGTATTAAAGAATTTGAAATACCCCATTAACACATTAATTCAGACCCTTGCCGTAACACTTGAAATTTGACTCAGGTGCATCCTACACTATTGATCATCGTTGAGGTCTTTTTAAGAATTGTACACACTTGTCCATTGAAGGTCACACAGCTGAGTAAAATCTAACTCATGACGTCAAAGGAATTGCCTGTAGAGTTGAAAGACAAGGTTGTGTTGAGACCCTAATGTGGGGAAAAGCTAAAAAAAAATTCTGCAGGATTGAAGGTTCTCAAGAGCACAGTGACTTTCACCATTTTTAAATAAAAGAAGGTCTGAACAACCAGGTCTCTTACTAAAAACCGCTGCAAAGCCAAACTGAGCAATCAGGTGAGAAAGACCTTGATAAGAAAGGCAACCAAGAACCTGATGGTCACTCTGACTGAGCTACAGAGAACCTGTGTGGAGATGGGAGAAACTTCTAGAAGAAAAACCATCATTGTGACATTATGACAGGCTGGCAAGATGTAGGCTCGTCTTCAGTAAAAATCAAATGAAAGCCCACCTGGAATTAGTAGCAAGGCATCTAAAGGACTATAAGGAACAATTATTTTGTCTGATGAAACCAAGATTGAACTGTTTTAGCCTCAATTTAAGCATGTGAAAGAAATGAGGTACTGCTCATGACTTTTTCAATACATCCACTAGGGAAGCATGGCAGTGACACCATCATTCTGTGGATTGAGGACTAGGAGACTAATCAGGGTCAAGTGAAAGATAAGAGGAGTAAGGTACAAAGATATCCTTAACAAAACCTACTCCAGAGTTCTCAAAACCTTACAATGGGCCAAAGATCATTGCCCTAAGCACAAAGTAAAGACAACACTGGAGTAGCTTAGGGACAACTCTGGGCATGTCCTTATATGCCCCAGCCAGAGCCCGGACTTAAATTCTATCAAACATCTCTGAAGAGACCTGAATATAGTTGTTCACTGATGGTTTCCATCTAGCTTGAGACGATCTGCAGAGAAAAACGGCACAAAAATCCCCAAATCCCGGTGTGTACATACAGCTTGTCACTTTATACCCAAGAAGACTCCAGGCTGTAAATTTCTGCCAAAAGGCCTTTATATCTAAGTTATGAGTAAAGGGTCTGAATACCTGTGTCAATGTGATATTTAAATTTTTTTATTTTTAATAAATTTGCCATTATTTCTAAAATCCTGTTCCTCTGTCATTTCTGAGGCGTTGACTGCTGCTTGATGAGGTACAAAAATCATTTAAATGAAACAAAATGTTGAAAAATTACAATGGTCGGAATACTTTTTCAATGCAGTGTTTGTTAATGGGAATCTTGGATGACAGCCGAAACCAAAATACAGAATTCATCTTTAACACGAGAGTTTACCTATCTGGCAGCCTGCAATCCACAAATCTACTGGATTGTAATTTGAGGAGTCCGTCCTCTTGCCGGCAGGATAGATTCTGCTTAGTTGTCTCATGTTGTGAGTGATGAAGTCATTGGCTAAATGAGAAGAGATACAATCAGAAGTTCATATTACTGGAAATCTAGTTTTTTTTTTTTTTTTAACATTTTGTTGAATTCATTTAAAATCAAAAAACATTCCATACAAGAAAATCAAGTTTTAAAAAACTAGATTTGAATCAAATCAACCCCCTCCCCCCATAAGAAAGAGGGCTAGGCCAAAAGAGTAAAACTTTAATAGTAGGAAAAATAAATATAAATAGAATAAAAAAGGGAAGAGAGTCTGCTTCCTCGATTTAAATGCTTATCCTAAAATGTTATTGATTAGATCTTGCCAGGTTCTGAAAAAGTTTATATCTCTCTATTATAAAAAAATCCCGCGAGACAAGGCAGTGAGACAATAGGACAGCTGCTGCACAGGCTTTTAAATAATCGACACGCAGAGTGACATATAGAACACGCAGTTCAGTAGCAGCACCAGCAAGAAGGCAGTTGATCCGTCTGCATCTCCTTAGCGTGTGTTCAGCCTCCCTTCACAATGCGAGCGGCAGGGATGTGAAGTAGCTGGCGCACAGCGCACCCTGGGGCAGGGGGGTGGGGTTGGGGGTGTTAGAGTGAAGCGAGCAGGGGGCACAGCCCCCTAGTAATATATATTGTCATGCATGGGCATCAGAGAGTCACCTTCTGCATTTGTCAGAGGTAAGCAGTACGGTGATGGTATTGTTTTCCACTCACAGCTTCGAGAAAATGCCCAATGAGGGTGACTGACTCTGGCCCTTCTGGTCCTGGGTCTATAATGCCGGGATGCTCCTGGAAGGAGGGGTCTCACTTTGGGTAGAGCAGACCACCAGACAGTGCTTTCACCTGGACCTGTGACAGCTCCACAGAGCTTGATTACCCTTGCTTGAATGGCGTTTTGGCCTGTTTGTGTTTTTGTTTCTGCTTTTTGCCACTTCCTCTCTTCCCCATTTTTTTTTGCCAGACCCTCAGTTCTGGATTTCTGTGTTTCCTCAACAATATATAAAGATAATATTTGACATGGTGCAAGAGTGTGTGAATACCTGAGTCTTGAACTAGCTTCAGTGCTTTGCTTTCTACAAATGATGATATGTCAAAGGAGGTCTGATTCTTCTTCGCATTGTCAAAGCCAGGAAAGTGGACACTCCTGCAGTAGATCACAACTTCTGAGAGCTCATAAGCCAATTTCAGTTTGGTATTCTGGAGAAGAGAAAAAAAAATTGTTTACACTGAAATACTGCGTAAAGCTCAAAATACATGGCATTGAAACATTGAAAACAAAGTACAAAATTCCCTCCTGCCTTAGAGTTCTTTCTAACTTGACTCTTGACGCTTTCATCTTCAATTTCTGCAGCTTCGTCCTCTTCAGACACAGTCTCCACATCATGCGTAATGTTGCTCCCTTGGTTATGCTCCAATTTTGAAAGTTTTTTGCCTTTTATTAAGATCTTTCCCTTTAACATCTGCAAGAAAACAGATAAATCTAAACATCAGTTTACTGTAACAGGATATATGAAAGGGCAAGTGTGTGCGTAAGGTAAGTTACAGATACAAGGGAATAGAGCTACAAATTATCAGACATGAGCTTTAGAAGGGAATAATACAATAAACAATTCCATAAAAAGACTTCACGTAAGTAATGCAAAAAAGAACAGAACTGTATATCATGTAAGATAATATGACAGATGCTTATGATATTAATTGCACTTGAGATCATAGCAGCAGATTGTTCCATTAAAACTTCATGAAGAGGCAAGTCATTAGATAACAGGATCAATGCCTAGCAGAAGGGCAGCAATTTAGGTCATTTCACTGGAACTTTATTAGGAAAACAGCCCAGTTAAAGGAATGCATGTAAACTGACCTTCATTATTATTATCCCAGTAGCACTGGGGGTATAAGGCCACAAGCAAATGCACCAGTTATTTTCAGGGCTCAATCACACAGCCAAGCAATTACAATAATATCTATTTGCTACAGACATGTTGAAACAGTGTGATCAGGTGGCACAACGGTTAGTGTTCGTACCGTGAATATTCAGGGGTTCTCTATATGCAGATGATATGGTACTGTATATATCAGACCCACAAAATACTGTGCCTGCAGTCCTAACAGCACACAGATTTTCAAAAGATTTCTGGTCTCAGAAATTAATTTGACCAAAAGTGTGCTCTTTCCAGTGAATTCTCAAGTACACAATATTAGATTGGACACCTTCCCTTTTATCATCACAGATCAGTTTAAATACCTAGGGGTAAATATAAAGATCTTTATCAACAAAATTCCTCTGTCTGTATGGAAAAAATTAAGCAAGACTTGCATTGATAGTCAACCCTTCATCTCACTTTAGCTGGAAGAATTAACGTTGTTAAGATAAATATCCTTCCTAAGCTTCTCTTTTTATTTCAAAACATTCCAATATACATCAATAAATAATTTTTTAAGCAATTAGATTCAACCATAACCACATTTATTTGGATTTCAAAACATCCACGTACCCAAAGAGCGACCCTACAAAGACCTAGGGCAGAAGGTGGCATGGCTCTACCTAACTTTCAGCTTTATTACTGGGCAGCAAATGTAATGGGCTAGAATTCAGTATTCTAAAGAAAATGACATTTCTGTGTGTTGCTTAGTGTAATGGGCTATAAACCTGTGTTTTAAAGAAAAGCAGGTTATTGCTGATGGCTATCTACAGGACATAAATATTTACCTGTCTTGCTAAAGTCTCACCTGCTTTGAGTAGTCAGACTGCTTTGATTTAGTATTCTGGGGACATTGGTTTCTAATCAAGTACTCAAAGTAAATGTGTTTACACTGTTTGTTATGCAGAGGAAATTGGCTTGCACCATTGTGTTCACTGATTGCCATGTTGGTCTATGCGGAAATTGAAGCATATATATATATTTCTGGGAAAAGGAGAATAAAGAAAACAGAGAAGTATGGTCTGAGACTTGGGACTGCTGCCTGTTTCTTTTATGCTTTTCACCACATCACTGAGGCTACACCCTGTAGCAACAGTGGCTTGTACCTGGCCCAGGTTCCCCTAGACCGTGAGGACGATAACATGAACATACAAGCTATAAAAACCTGGACACAAACAGATGACCATACACAAGCTTGATCCGCAATAGAAATAAAATCCTGCAGTACTTCTTTATATTCTCTGCTTTGTACCCCAATAAATACAAGTTATCGCCAATACATTAACAACCCAATTGTGCTTCACTCCTCAGAATATGGAACCAATGTAGGAAGCATTTTAAGATAGAGAATCTTTTATCTGTGGCACCTCTGCACGAGAACCACCTTTTCAACCCTCGTAAACATATGCAGTTTTTAATATCTGGAAAACAATTGGGATTAAATCACTTAGAGATCTGTACATAGACAACGTCTTTGCATCCTATGAACAATTACATTCCAAATTTAACTTTCCAGCAGCACATGTCTTTCACTATCTTCAAATTAGAAACTTTGTTAAACAGAACCTGACTGATTTTCCTCATCTCCCACCTCCCTCTATGCCGGAAAAAATGTTGCTCAGTCTCATGGACTCAGACAGCATTTCTGAAATATATAAAACTATTTTACAGTCTCTCCCTTTCAAAGATCCAAGAGGACAGTGGGAAAAGGATCTCTTACTCAGTATCTCAGAAAAAGAGTGGAAAGTTGCAATGCAAAGAATTCACTCGAGCTTCATATGTGCAAAGCATACAATTATTCAACTCAAAATTATATATCGAGCACATCTGTCTCGTTTAAAATTGTCCAAAATGTTTCCAGGGCAAGATCCAACCTGCGAACATTGCAATCGAGTTCCAGCCTCACTGGGTCACATGTTTTGGGCCTGCACCAAATTAACATCATTTTGGACCAAAATCTTTAAATGTCTATCAGACAGCCTTGGCGTCACAATCCCTCCTAATCCACTAACAGCAGTGTTTGGTGGGCTCACAGAGGGGCTTAAAGTGGAGAAGGACAAACTGTAATCGCCTTCACTACGCTATTGGCACGCAGACTTATCTTGATAAACTGGAAGAATCCTAACTCTCCTCTTTAAGTCAGTGGGTAACTGATGTTATATATTATTTCAAACTGGAAAAAATCAAATTCTCACTTAGAGGATCTGTGTAGAACTTTTTCAAAACCTGGCAGGATCTAATCAATAACATTTTAGAATAAGCTCTTAAAGCATTGAGGAAGCAAATTCTCTCCCCATTTCTTTTTCTTCTCCATTAATCTTTATCCGCTTATTAAACTCATCGTTTTACTTATTTTTACTAGCTTTAAGATTTACTCTGTTGGCCATGCTCTCTTTCTCTCAGGGGTGGGGGTTGATTTGTTTTCAATCCTATTTTTATAAAAATTGTTCTATTTGTATGGAATGATTACAATTAAATCAATAAAATTAAAATAAAAAAAAAAGAATATTCGGCATTCAGATCGGGGATGTAAAAAGGAGATGGATGTTATTTACTACACAGCACATGAAGGGCTAAATTAATTTATAAAACCCAAGAAAATTACCAAATTTTGCTGTGTTTCTGGTCAGTTTCATGAAGGTATATATGTGGGCATAGGATTTAATATCAAATGCTGGCCAGTTAAATATATCTTTTAATACAAAAGAAAAAAAGAAACACTACTTGTGATGCATTACATTTTATATTAGTAACTATACAATGTATTTACTTTTTTTGTAAATAATAAATAACGAGTAATGTTAACAGTTACTTTTAAAAGTAACGTTCACTACGCTGCTCAGGAGACACAGTCTTCATACTTGTTTTTGGATTCACAGCGGCCATTGATGGTGTTTAATCTTTTTTAGCACACTTTTATGACGCTGGAGTGTTTTGCCAATGGAGAAGTCCATAAGAGGACTCTTACAAGTAAACAGAGGTTTGTAAGATGCCAGGTTTCTGTCTCAACTGGGTTACTCACCTTATCCTGATTTTATTGTGTGCATGTAAACACACTTAAGTGTTAGCTAAGCCATTGGACAGACAGATAGTCTCTTATTTCTTGTCATTCGTCTCATTGTTGTTGTAAATACTAGAAGTAAGCACTCTGCAGAATATTCAGATGTATGGGCCTTCACTTTCCGCTATCATCTTACTTATGAATGGTTCCACTTCAATAGTTAGCATCTACATTTTCAGCCCACACAGTGCTGCACCAGCATCTGTAGTCACACATATGAACATAGAGTAGCACACTCGAGTCAGGTTACAAATTTTCCTTCAGAGACAGGCGGCTAGCTTTTCAGATCTTTCTTACATTTCTGCACAAAAAAAATTTTCCTTATTATTCGTGGTGACTTCACACAGTAACCTATATAAGGTTTTCTAATGTCAATGTCAATTTATTTATATAGCACATTTAAAACAACATAGTAATGCTGTGGCCAAAGTGCTTTACAATAATAGAATAAAAGAAAAACAAAACAAATTAACATAATACATAAATAGAAATAAAATATATGAACATAAAATAAAATACATAAACAGAAGTAATGTTATATAATCACAAAGAGGAAACCATCAGTATTACTGAAGGTCACGGAATGCAAGTGAATAGAAATGAGTCTTTAGTCTTGTTTTAAACAGTTCAGTTGTAGACGACTCCTTTATATGATGAGGTAAAGAGTTCCACAGGCGAGGAGCAGCAGCTGCAAAAGCCCTGTCTGTCCCCCTTAGTTTTACACTTGGTACGAGGGACAACCAGAGACAGCTGACCAGAAGATCTAAGCACTCTAGATGGCTGATGTAAAACACACAGTTCAGATAAATAGGCAGGAGCAAGCCCATGTAAAGATTTAAAAACTAGCAGCAAGATTTTAAAATCAATTCGAAAACTGACAGGCAGCCAGTGTAAAGAAGCTAAGATAGGAGAAACAGAATCAGACTTTCTTGCCTCAACCAGAAAGCCAGCGGCAGCATTTTGGACCAACTGTAACCTGTGTATCAGGGATTTGCTAATCCCAGAATACAGCAAGTTGCAATAATCGAGGCAAGAAAAAATAAACGCATGAGTAGCTTTCTCAAGATCCCTAGAAGATAAAAAAGGCTTTATCTTACCTAATAGACGAAGTTGGAAAAAGCAACTCTTGACTACAGAATTTACTTGTTTCTCAAAAGAGAGGTTACTATCAAATGTAACACCAAGATTGCAGACTTGAGGTTTGGAAAAGACAGAGAAAGAGCCGAGAAGTCCAAGACCAATTTGGATTTTAGCTGATGGACCCACTATAAGCACCTCCGTTTTATTTTGATTTAGATCAAGAAAATTATTAGCCATCCAAGATCTTAGTTCAGACAGCCAGTTGTGGAGTTGATTTGTTGTAGAGTTGCAGACAGGAATATAAACCTGAGTATCATCAGCATAGCAGTGAAAAGCAGTGTTAAATTTCCTAAAAATCGCTCCAATAGGGTGAAGGTATATGGAGAATAAAATAGGACCCAAAATGGATCCCTGAGGAACACCATATTTAAGAGGAGCAGTAGATGAAGAAGACGAATTAAAAGTCACTGAAAAGTGTCCACCAGTTAAATATGACCTGAACCAGTTAAGAGCAGACCCTTTAAGCCCAACATGATGTTCAAGCCGCAACAGCAATATCTCATGGTCAATAGTGTCAAAGGCATCGGACAGGTCAAGGAGGAGAAGGACTGCCGCATCACCTTAGTCAGTAATAAGAGAGATGTCGTTGAGTGCCGTTTCACCACTATGATAACGCCTAAAGGCAGATTGGTAGATCTCAGATAAATTATTGGAGTTAAGGTGATCAACCAATTGATTATAAATAATTCTTTCTAGAATTTTAGCCAGAAATGGCAGTTGGGAAATTGGACGAAAATTGGCTAACACTCCAGGATCTAATTCTGCCTTTTTTAGACGGGGGCAGACTGCAGCATGTTTAAAAAATGAAGGCACAACTCCGAACTAATAGAATCATTGATGATGGCTAATAAGGGTGGGCCCAACACATCAAAGGCTTCCACTAAGAGATGTGGTGGTACAATATCCAGAGGACTGGGGGCTGGTTTAAGGGTGTCAATAGTTCTTTTTAGCTGTGAAAGTGAGACTAGATCAAAGGATTCTAAGACAATGTCATGATTAATAGTAGGAAGTTCATAGCCCGTTTGAACAATGCCACGGCGGATAGTATCGATTTTGCTGACAAAGAATGATAGAAACTGGTCACACGAATGAACAATGCTATTTGATCCCATCACAGAGTGGGGGTGAATGGCCGCATTAATTGAATTAAATAAGACCCTAGGATTCTTTGAGTGACAGGATACTAAATCGGCAAAGAAGTTTTGTTTCGTTATCTTAACTTCGGCCTGGAAATTGAAAAGAGAAATCCTAAAAATCTGTTTAGAGACAATCAGTCCATCTTTTTTCCAACACCGTTCAGCAGTTCGACAGGCGCGGTGCAGTGATTGTGTATTTTCATTTAACCAGGGAGCAGGTCTACCCTTATTACTGCATATCTTGGGCGGAGCAATTGAGTCTAAAATCGTTTTACAGGAAGAATTAAATTTTACGACAGAATCATCGATACCAATATTTTGGTCATGCACATAAAGACTAGAGAAAATGGTTTTAAAATCAGATATAATAGAAGAATTTAAAAAGCGCGAGCAGCGTGGGGGACAGCTATTAAATTATTAATATTATTAATTATAAACCGAAATCTTAGTGATTGGCAATAATGGATACAATGAGGCTATTAGAAATAAACTGGATGCATTAGGATTAAAAGTCAAATCGGAGGTAAAAAGCTTAGGGGTAACCGTTGATTGTAATCTGAATTTTAAATCGCATATTAATAAGATCACTAGGACAGCATTTTTTCACCTAAGGAACATAGCAAAAGTTAGACCTCTTATATCATCGAAAGATGCAGAGAAATTAGTTCATGCGTTTGTCTTTAGTCGGCTAGATTACTGTAATGCACTCCTCTCAGGACTACCCAAAAAAGACATCAATCGTTTGCAGTTAGTGCAGAATGCAGCTGCTAGAATCCTTACCAGGAAAAGAAAATCCGAACACATTTCTCCAGTTTTGATGTCACTACACTGGTTACCTGTGTCATTCAGAATTGACTTTAAAATTCTGCTTATGGTTTATAAAGCTTTAAATAATCTCGCCCCGTCTTATATATCGGAATGTCTGACACCTTATATTCCAAATCGCAACCTCAGATCCTCAACTGAGTGTCTCCTTAGAATTCCAAAAGCAAAACTTAAAAGAAGTGGTGAGGCGGCCTTCTGCTGTTATGCACCTAAAATCTGGAATAGCCTGCCAGTAGGAATTCGCCAGGCTAATACAGTGGAGCACTTTAAAAAACTACTGAAAACACATTACTTTAACATGGCCTTCTCATAACTTCACTGTAATTTAATCCTGACACTCTGTATATCCAATTCATTATAATAACTATTCATTCAAAATTTGTACTAACCCCTACTCTCTCTTCTGTTTCCTTTTCCGGTGTCCTATTGGTGGTGGCTTGTGCCACCACCATTTACCCAAAGCACCATGATGTTCCAACAATGATGGATGGATTAAAAGCCAGAAGTCTGTATGGCCATCAGCATCAAGTGACTCCGTGAGAACCCTAACTACAAAGAGGACTATTTCATTTATGTTAGGTAGAATGCCCAAAGGGGACTGGGCGGTCTCGTGGCCTGGAACCCCTACAGATTTTATTTTTTTCTCCAGCCTTCTGGAGTTTTTTTTTGTTTTTTCTGTCCACCCTGGCCATCGGACCTTACTCCTTTTTATGTTAACTAAGGTTGTCTTATTTTAATTTCTTATGTCTTTTATTCTTCTTTTCTTCATTATGTAAAGCACTTTGAGCTACTTTTTGTATGAAAATGTGCTATATAAATAAATGTTGTTGTTGTTGTTGTATTAGTTGGGACATCTACAGTAATATTCAGATCCATCATTATAGAAAAATGATCAGTAAAAGAAACATCACATAAATCAATATTATTCACTGAAATATCACGAGTAAGAACTAGATCAAGGGTGTGACCGAGAGAGTGGGTTGGCGTATTAATATGCTGGATAAAATCAAATGAGTTCAAAAGTGATAAAAAGTCATTGACCAAAGGTTTCGATTGACAACAAACGTGAATGTTGAAATCACCAACAATAAAAACTTTATCATGAGAGAGGGTGATATCAGCCAAGAGATCAGAGAATTCAGAGATGAAAGTATCAATTACAGGAGGTCTATAAACCACGGCAAACAACAGAGAAGGGGAGCTGCACACTTCGAAAAGTTGAAGTTCAAAGCTGCTAAACGGACCTCTTGTAAGGCTCCAACACAAGAACATACTTTTAAAAATAGTGGCAATGCCCCCCCACCCCACGACGAGTCAGGCGAGGAGAGTTTAAAAATTAATAACCTGGTGGAGTCATGTCAGTAAAACAAGAAGAGTCACCATTTAAAATCCAAGTCTCAGTGATGAAGAAGAAATCCAGATTATTTGAGGTAATAAAGTCTTGCAGAATAAAAGTTTTATTAGACACTGATCTCACATTCAAGAGAGCAGCCTTGATAGAGGTAGAAGAGCTTGTTGCAGGATGAGCACGGGTGAGCGTGCGAAGATTAGCAGTGATTACTATTCGATTGCAGGCTGAGGAAAAGTGATGCTGTCTTAAAATGGAGAAATTAAATCCGTGTCCAGCGCCCATGAACCAGTGATGAAGTCCTGAGCAGGAGAAGATGGGTCATAGACGACTCGCAGGCATCGGGAATCAAAGTTGTGAGACTTGAGTCGGCGTTGTTTAACAGCAATTCCGGCTCTTTTCCCACAACGGCGGCGGGTGCGTTTGCGTCTTCGAGGGGCATTCAACTCACTGATACAGGTGAACACTGGCATCCAGGTGAAGAAGTCAGGAGATGAATAAAACAAAGGTGGAGGTTCACAAAAAATCCAACCAGGAGATGAAAATTGAGAGGAAAGCAAGCCAGAAAATATGTTTAGTAAAGACTCACGATCATAGGACAGTGGCCGTTGGGATAAACTAAAACATAAAAACAAAGTTAAAACATAGACTAGAGAGACGAGCAGACGGCCAGCCACACCAGTCGGCACCATCTCCCGTTACAGTGATGGAATACAATGTTTATATCTGTAAATCACAGCTCATGTTTCAAGTATCACTGTATTAAATATAATTCCTGTATAACTCTGGCTTTGATGCCCCCTAGTGAGTTTTGGGGCCAGGCTATCCATTATCTGACCCTTCATTTCCCAGTACCTATTGGCTAACAGCTGCATCCGGCACAAGGAAGGAGCCATCCCCTCACAGGGCACACTCACATCAACACTTTATGTGGGATTCTCGAGGAAGTCAAGTGTCCTCCAGAGGGAAAAAAGCAAGGACATGGGAAACACAAAATACGCTTGGATTTTGAACAGATCTGAAACTTTGGTTCAAGCAGGATGTCAATTAGCCTTGTGAAGGTCTGGGTCAAGAGCTGTGATAGGCTAACCATGACATGGGCATGGTCAACCCAATTAAAGTAATCTGTGTTATGATCAGCAGTTTTTGTGAGAAGTCTTGTATAGATTTTTTTTTCAATCTATAGGTCTATTTAGTGGTTTTTGGATAGAAGGATTATGATTAATGTTAAATTTTTGAATTTAGGTAAATTAAAAGGTAAATTAAAACAGTTAAATTAAAACAGTTAAATATTTTTAATGTTATGCCACACCACCCTCTTTATTTTACACAGGAATGACCAGCATAAAAGTCGCCTTGGGAATTTCCGAGGTATTTGAGTTTGTGGGCTTCATCTATTTTACTGTCTCCTTCGAGTCTGGAAAGTAAAAGAATGAAAAGTGGAAACATGTACACCACTGGGTGATCTTAAAGAAGACACTTGACCTGCCTGTATTCCAAATTTAAAGGGAGGTTTTTGTCATGAAGTAGAGAGTTCCTAAGCAAAGAAATCTCAAGCAATTACTCAAAATATCCACTGGATGGGAGCTATCAAACACCAGCTAGCAATGGCAGGGAAAACACATCTAAAAAAGACTTAACTTTTAAAATGTTCTGCAACAGTGAAGCTCTGAAGAGCACAAAAAGATACATAAAGCAATGCCTTCACAATTGGCAATCCCAAATGCAAACACAGTGCCAATATGAAATCCTAAGAATGGTCCAAACACAAAGCACTGTAGTGATAAGTCCAGAAAAGTCACAAAAAACACCTACCAACACCAGGACATTCAATGAACCACAAGGGACTGTGGGTTTGCTGAGGGTAGTTCCCGGATAGTGATGGGCAGGTGGCCCTGCCTCTTGGTGAGCAACCCACAAAACATGACACACGGAAAAGGAAACATGCATAAAGAAACTAATCAACAATGTTAACGTAAAAAATGAATAAAAGATGTAAAAAGATGGGGGGGAACTCAACTTGAAACACAATAGCTGTTTCTGAAGCTGCGTTTAACAAACTGAATGATGCCAGTAGGCTAATATGTATAAAAAAAATGTGAGATTGGAGGCATAAACAAATGGAGAACACAAAAGTACAAAATAAGCAACAAAACAACAAATGTCCTCCTTGGCCTCAACTTTATGGGGGTTGTAAACCTCATTTGCAGACCTCAAAGTACAGTACTAAACATTTCTCTCTTTTGGCCTCTTCTACCCTTTTAACTCACACACTATTCTAAATTCTCTTCTTTCCAACAGGAGTCTCCACATCACCTCACCATCTAGTTCAGGAGTTAATGGCTCATTGGCCATTCTCTCTCATTCTTCCTAGGGCACGAAGCGGAAGCAGAAGCAGACAATGGCCGACAGTGAGATGAATCGCGTTGCCGTGGTCGTAGAAGAACTCCAGGCACTCGACGAACAGATTCAGAAACTCCTGTCCAGATGAAGATACCTTAGAGATCTGAAGGCTCGGCTGCTGGATAAATCATCCTCGCCATCTGTAATCGGCGTAACATCAACCCCGCGTTGTGCCGCTCAAGTGAACTTCACCCCCGCACCTCGTAGGAGCGACACCGATGATGACCTCGGCGTATTTCAGCTATGCAGGCGGGGGTTCAAGGCCAGAACACCTCCATCGCTACAGGCAAGCATCTTTACTCAGAACCGGTTCGACCCTCTCCACGTCCCCAGTTCGCCTTCAGTCCCTGGTGATGTAATAGTGGTAGGTGATTCTATTGTTAGAAACCACAATATCGCATGCCCTAATAGAAAATCGTTTGTTTCTTGTTTTCCCAGTGCTCGTGTCCAAGATGTGATGAGACGTGCTCCAGCAATCTACGAGAAGCACAAGAACAGGGCAGTTGGAGCAATTGTTTTGCATGCCGGCATAAACGATATAAGGCACAGACAATCGGAAATCCTCAAGGCTGACTTCACAGCATTAATTAAAGACACGAAGGAGAGGACCCCATCAGCAAAGATCTTCATTTCGGGTCCACTGCCTCTCGTCAGACGATCAAACGAGTACTACAGTCGTCTCCTAGGATTAAACAACTGGCTGCAGGGCTTCTGCAAGAATCAAGACATCGGGTTCATCAACAACTGGGACCTCTTTTGGGAAAGACCGCATTTTTTCAAGCGAGATGGCCTGCATCCGAACAGTTTCGGCGCCCGGGTCCTATCCGAAAACATATCAAAGGTAATTTGTTTATCTTGACTATCTCTGCTCTTAACCCCTTCCGAATTGCTACTGCTATGCTAGGACATGATAATTGTTTAATAAAATCTTCCATAAAAGTGCACAACATAAATACTGTAATAACCAATCTCAATGCACGTAGAAAATCTAGGCAATACGGCATAAACACCAATAATTTAATTAAAATTACTACTTTAGATGAACAATGTATTAAAACTATAAAAACAGATTATAGATTAAACAAAAAACTACACACAGAGCGGCGCTAATAAAAATAACTTGGTTCCTGTTCCATCAATAACGCACATAGTATTCATCTCTGCCCCTCCGAAACATTAAATATGGCTCTATTAAATGTTAGAGCTTTAACTAACAAGACGTTTTTTATCAACGATCTTATTAGTGATAAAAAAATAGATTTTATTGCACTAAGTGAAATGTGGCTTAGCTCAGATGGCGCGGCTGTTTTAATTGAATCTGCGCCTCCGGATTACAGTTTTACTCGTGCAGATCGCCAAGGAAAAAGAGGCGGCGGCTTGGCAAACATTTACTCAAACCGGTTAAAATGTGAAGATGTCAGTTTTGGTAAATTCAAGTCCTTTGAGTATCTTGCCGTTGTTATCCATGGAGATTCTCACGTTCTAGTTTTATCCGTGTATAGACTTCCAAAATTCAATGTGTCTTTTTTTGAGGAATTCTCTGACATAATGTCAATTTTAATTACGAACTATGACACACTCTTAATAGTCGGTGACTTTAATTTTCATATAGATAATCAGTGTGACCAAAAAGTAAAAGAATTTATGAGCCTCCTGGACTCTTGATTTGAGACAGCTCGTTAATCAGCCTACACATAAAGGAGGTCATACATTAGACTTAGTGATTACTAAAGGACTAAAACTTGATATAAAGCAGGTCATTGATACGGGTCTATCAGACCATTTTCTTCTACTTTTTAATAAAGAAATAATGATAGAAAACACTCATGAGAAGCATATTGTTAAAAAATTTGATACGGGTCTATCAGACCATTTTCTTCTACTTTTTAATATAGAAATAATGATAGAAAACACTCATGAGAAGCATATTGTTAAAAAACGCTTCTTTGACTCATCAGCAGCTTTAAAACATATAAACATTCTAAGCAATCAGTCCGTTTATAGTGCCAACTATAATAGCGAGGAGAATGTAAATATTAAGGTGGAAAGATTTAATACTAAGGTGAGAGCTGCTGTTGACATAGTTGTACCTGAAAAGACAGTTAAAAAATTTTCTAGCATTGTTATACCATGGAAGACCCAAAGAGTGTCTGATTTAAAGAGAACATTCCATAGAGCGGAGCGTAAATGGAGGAAGACTAAACTAACTATCCACTATGAAATATTAAAAGTTAAAATAACAGAATACAATAACACAGTCCGTCTTGAGAGGCGCTGCTATTTCTCTAAGATTATAAATAACAATGCTAGTAATCCCAGAGTCTTATTCTCAACGATTGATCGTCTGTTAAACCCAGGTAACTCAAAGGAATGCCTCCTAAGTACTTCCAGTAACACCTGTGAGTCTATCGCTGTATTTTTCAATACAAAAAATTAATGATATTAGAAATAACATAGTATATCTCCCCAACACTAAGGATCCTCCTAAACCCCAGTATTCCGTTATAAACAAATTAAACTCTTTCACTAGGATAGATTTACCTGATTTACATAAAATAATTTCTCAACTGAAACCCTCCACCTGCATCCTTGACCCAATACCAACAAATTTTTTCAAAGAAGTATCGGGCGTGCTTATTGATAATGTTCTTGACATAGTAAATTTGTCATTAGATACGGGGTCTTCCCAGACTGTCTTAAGACTGCTGTAGTTAAACCCCTACTTAAGAAAAATAATCTTGACCCCTCTGCTCTTGAAAATTTTAGACCCATTTCTAACCTGCCTTTTAAGTAAAATTCTAGAGAAGGCAGTCATTATGCAGTTAAATGAGCACCTCAATAAACATGCTATTCTTGATAAATTTCAGTCTGGTTTTAGAACAAATCACAGCACAGAAACTGCACTCGTTAAAGTAGTAAATGATTTGCGGGTAAATGCAGACAGAGGTCATTTATCTGTTCTCATCCTCTTAGATCCACATTTGACACCACTGATCATAATATTCTTAGAAATTGCCTTAGTCAATTTCAAGGGTGGGCCTCTCCGGCAGCGTCTTAAATTGGTTTGAATCCTACCTGGCAGGGAGAAAATTCTTTGTTAGTTGTGGTAATTACAACTCAAAGACACATGATATCCTATATGGTGTTCCACAAGGCTCTATCCTGGGTCCGCTCTTCTCAATCTACATGCTTCCATTAGGTCAGATTATCTCAGGGCACAACGTGAGCTACCACAGCTATGCTGATGACACACAGCTGTACTTATCAATTGCACCTGATGACCCTGATTCTCTTGATTCACTAACACAATGTCTAACTTGTATCTCAGAATGGATGAATAGTAACTTTCTCAAATTAAATAAAGAGAAAACTGAAATCTTAGTGATTGGCAATAATGGATACAATGAGGCTATTAGAAATAAACTGGATGCATTAGGATTAAAAGTCAAAACGGAGGTAAAAAGCTTAGGGGTAACTGTTGACTGTAATCTAAATTTTAAATCGCATATTAATCAGATCACTAGGACAGCATTTTTTCACTTAAGAAACATAGCAAAAGTTAGACCTCTTATATCATTCAAAGATGCTGACAAATTAGTTCACGCGATTGTTTTCAGTCGACTAGATTACTGTAACACACTCCTCTCAGAACTACCCAAAAAAGACATAAATCGTTTGCAACTAGTGCAGAATGCAGCTGCTAGAATCCTTACCAGGAAAAAAAAATCCGAGCACATCTCTCCAGTTTTGATGTCACTACACTGGTTACCTGTGTCATTCAGGATTGCCTTAAATAATCTCGCCCCATCTTATATATCGGAATGTCTGACGTCTTATATTCCAAATCGCAACCTCAGATCCTCAACTGAGTGTCTCCTTAGAATTCCAAGAGCAAAACTTAAAAGAAGTGGTGAGGCGGCCTTCTGCTGTTATGCACCTAAAATCTGGAATAGCCTGCCAGTAGAAATTCGCCAGGCCAATACAGTGGAGCACTTTAAAAAAACTGCTGAAAACACATTACTTTAACATGGCCTTCTCATAACTTCACTGTAATTTATCTGTATATCCAATTCATTATAATAACTATTCATGGTGGCTCTAAAATCTGTACTAACCCCTACTCTCTCTTCTGTTTCCTTTTCCGGTGTCCTTTTGGTGGTGGCTTGTGCCACCACCATCTACTCAAAGCACCATGATGTTCCAACAATGATGGATGGATTAAAAACCAGAAGTCTGTATGACCATCAGCATCAAGTGACTCCGTGAGAACCCTAACTACAAAGAGGACTATTTCATTTATGTTAGGTAGAATGCCCAGAGGGGACTGGGTGGTCTCGTGGCCTGGAACCCCTACAGATTTTATTTTTTTCTCCAGCTTTCTGGAGTTTTTTTTTGTTTTTTCTGTCCACCCTGGCCATCGGACCTTACTCCTTTTCTATGTTAACTAATGTTGTCTTATTTTAATTTCTTATTTTGTCTTTTATTTTTCTTTTCTTCATTATGTAAATAACTTTGAGCTACTTTTTGTATGAAAATGTGCTATATAAATAAATGTTTTTGTTGTTGTTGTTAGATGTGTTCAAATCACCACCAGGGACCTCATGTACTAACACTGTGTGTAGAATTCACACTAAAACATGGTGCACAGACAAAACTAGAGATTCAGATGCATAAAACTGTGCATAAGCAAAGTTCTTCACACTTTCCCTTTATAAATCATTCAATGTGAATTTTAACACACATGTATGAGCCTACAAGCCCCACTCCAACTCCTCCCAGAATTTTGCATATTTGAATATGCAAATCAACATGCCCCTTCCATTCAGTTTGTTAAAAGACAATGGAAAAAGCATGTGTGAAAAATTTCAGCAAACGCGAAATGGAGGTCCTGCTTAGTGAAGTGCAGGTAAGGAAAAACATACTGTTTGGTGGCTTAAGCAGTAATACAAGAGCAACAAAAGGAAACTGGTAAGAGTGGTATAGCATGTTGGAGACACTCAAAAGTTCAAGTTCAGAAAGTCACAACACCGGAAATAAAAAAGAAGTGGTCAGATATCAAAGTTGTTGTGAAAAGGTGAATTGTGGCCCACCATCTGGGTGTCAACAACACTGAAGGAGGTTGCTAAATACCGGGTCTCACACTGTTTGAGCAGCGAGCTGCTGCAATTATTGGCGAGACACTTGTATATCTTGCCACAATATTAACGAGACTCATTTTCATATCATACATAATTTGCACGCTGCAATTATTGGCGAGACACTTGTATATCTTGCCACAATATTAACAAGACGCATTTTCATATCACACATAATTTGCAAACTAGTAGAGTGGAAATGCTTTCTATTTATATATGCAACCTCTGAAGATGCCGTTATAGCGATGTGCATGCAGTCGATTGCTGCTTTGCTGTCTACCTGTTCAACTAGAGTGTAAGGAAATCTTATATATCTGGATGATATTTGGATAATACCATCTCATACAGCTGGCAAGGCGTGACTCAATGATGACTGCAAAGTACCTGATCAGTCAGCCACTTCACGTTGAAAAGCTCCTATGGCTAAAAACTTGAGTGTGGACAGAACTTGCAGGTAAAGTACAATTCCTCAAAGTCGGCCTTTGCAAAGCCAGCTCTAGTTCAGCACACAGTTCCAAGAGGACAGCTCTTGGAAATCTAAATCGACTTACAAGTCAGTCATCATCATGGGACAAGAAAGTTAGTATGAACCCTAAATGCGTGCGCTCTTTTAATTCTTACATTTGCGATGTCTTCCAACAATCTTAAGGCAGCCATGGTAGATGAAATAGTTTGGCCATTCTATGCACCGTTATGTTGCTAAGAGAATGATTACAATGAAGTATTTTAAATTTGTAAACGATATGCAATTAATTTCAGTGTATTTTATAAAGCATGTGTCATTGATGCAAATATAAAAAAGAAAGGCAAATCACACAGAAAGAGTAGAACTGCTTTGACACTGGGTGCCACCCATTTACAAAACCGAGCAGAAGCATGTGTATGCATAGTCTGAGGCTGTCGTGAAAATGTGCAAGGTGTTACGACAAGTTTAGTTTTTGTATCTGTTGATGTGAGCATGGAAATGAAAGATCGCAACATTTTTGTATGTATGCACCATTTATACCTGAGGCTCCTGGTGATTTTCGTCACAATGGTCCACTCATCTACAGGAGTAGTGCAGTGCAGGCCTCGATCATGAAAGGTGGAAGCAGACCCATAGCACGCAAAAGGCCTGCAAATGCTTGTTAGAATTTCAAATCAACCATTAAGAACTTCAGCTAAGCTGGTAAGGAATTAATTATACTGCTGAAAATATGCAACCAACTGGCATGGTGAGCAAGTAGGAATGCCTTCCTCACGATGTCTGGATCCTTGTTCAATTCAGAGGCTGTTCTATAGAGAAGTAGTGCTGGGTGAAATGTGCATGTTCTCCTCAGCATTAATTGGATGCCTTCTCTAGAGGTCTGTTTTCAGGTCAAACTAACTCACGCCCCCACTATTGTGCAATTGTCCCTGTTTTTACTAGATTAGGCTTCCTATGATCCCAATCATAATGAGCGTTTAAAAAAAAAAAGGAATGGAAATTATGAAATTATAAAAACGTTCTCTACCACACTGGGAGCAATGACATCACATGGCCCAGATTTCATTTTCCTTTAGCTACCGCCACATTGCCAAATAGGAGTTGAGGGCATAAACAGCAGACATCTCATGACAACAGAGATGCTTCTCCTCTCTATAAATGGCTTTCAGCTCCCGGGTATGCATGACACATCTCATGACAACAGAGATGCTTCTCCTCTCTATAAATGGCTTTCAGCTCCCGGGTATGCATGACACATTTATTGGCAGCGACGTCTTTGCCAAGAGAAGAAAGAAGTCTCAATTCACACGTCACTTCCTATTTATGATTACAGCATTACGCAACCCCTCTGCATATGCTCCCCTACCGTTTGTTATTCAGCTCTAGGAAGCTTTTGTTTTTGTTAGACGTCAACAGCAGTGAGACGCATTAGAATGGCCTGTCAGCATTTCACTCCAGGCACTCTAAACAATCCAGGGAGGTTGCCTCAAACCACCATGGCCTTTGTTACATATCGAAGGCTAAATGCTGCACTGATATTGTTCAATGTCAGTAAAAAGAGCAAGTTGCTAAGCAATCCTAACAGCATGAACCATTGATTAGTCCACAAATGATATATTGCAACTTTCTAGAACGAAAGATTTTATAAGAATTCCAGCATGCAACATACTGTATGTAGTGAAAGTCTTACAAGAGCTCTGATACAACTGAAGCTAAACCAGGCTGAGTGTCACTTAAAGACACACAGGTAATGAACATACTATGATGAGAACAGGTCATTCATCAATCAATGTGAATTTCCCCTTGGGATTAATAAAGTATCTATCCGTCTATCTATCTATATTATCTAGATTGTACAAAATATGAGTTTTGAAGGTCCCTAAAGTCCTACTGTACTACACTACTTGGGTAGAAATTTGACAAACAAAAGGAGTACGTTCAGTCCATCAGGCTTGTTGGTTTACCTAATTTAAGCTGTCCCAATATCTCATCCAGATTCTTCTTAAAGGTTGTTAAGGTTTCTGCTTAAACTACATGTCTTGGTAGATTGTTCCAGATTCCCAAAACTCTATGCATAAAGAAGTGCTTCCTGGCTTCAGTTCTAAATGCACTTACAAGTGTTATTAATAGTACTAGGGGGCTTTGCCCCCTGCTTGCTTTGCTCGCCCACCCCTGGGGTGCACTATGTGCCAGCCACTTCGCGTCTCTGCTGCTCGCATTGTGAAGGAGTGTGGGGCTGAACGCACACTAAGGAGATGCATTCGGATCAGGTGCTGGCTTGCTGCGCTGCATGTTCTGCGTGTCACATGGTGGATCAATTATTTAAAAACCTGTACAACAGCTGTCCTTTTGTCTTACTGCCTTGTCTCGCGGGATGTTAAAGTGTCTTTCGCGGGACGTCAAAGTGTCTCTCTGAGAAGATCAAGTCACAACCCAAGATTTTTTTATTATAATAGAGAGATATGGTTCCTTGTATGAAGATGTATCCAATTGTGTTCCCGTGTTGTTGTTGAAGAATTTATTTTAAAGTAACATCTGGGATCCAGTGTACCAGCTGCCTTCATAATTCTAGACACTTTGATCATCTCACCTCAGTCTTTCCTCGTAGCTTATTCCTCTTAGTCCTGGAATCAGCCTAGTTGCTCTTCTCTGGACTTTCTCAAGGGTTGCTATGTTTTTTTTTGTGAAATATGAGCATTAAAACTGCATATATCAGAGGCAAAACTAGGATGTTGGCTCAGCACGGAAGTGAAAGAAACTTGACTCAACGAAAAGTTTATGAATGGGCAGAAAGGTTTAAAACAGGAAGAACAAGTGTAACGGATGAAGCTCGATCTGGTCAACCATCAACATTGGGCACACAAGCCAACATTGACATGTCGAGCGTTCATCAGAGAAGTCTGGCGGATTACACTGTCCACTGTTGCTACACATTTGAGTATCAGCTATGAATCTACACATGCCATAGTGATGGTACCTAAACATCTCACTACAGCACATTGTTCAACAATGGTGAAACCCCACAGTGCAGCATCCATGTTGATTTGACCTTGGCCTCAACAAGATTAATGGCAGAGCGCAGCTGCACTGTGCGTATTTGCACTACCCATTAGCCATCGTGAACATGTTGTAGTGTGCCAGTTTCCATCAGTTGCAGTTACTATGAAATTTTCAAATTGCCAATACTTGATTTTTCCTCAGATAATATAAAATAAATGAAACTTCAGACTTCAGGTAAATGAACACACAACAGGTATGCTCATGCAATTGTCAGTAGCAACTGCTGAGCAGCCTTATAGATGATAGATAAAACCTGTTCCTAAATTTTGTAGTATGTGTGCTAACGGTCCTGCACAGAGGTGGGAAAAAAGTGACAGTGCTGGGTAGGCAAGGCATTAAATAGGCAGAGAATGATTCTTACCTCAGGTGAAGGCAGATCTGCAGAGTCTTTGCCACTGACTGGTGTAGTTTGCAGCATGTCGCCCAGTATCTCGCGAAGATGCCGTGCCATCACCTTCTGTTGCTCCAGGGTACAGTGGTTTTCCAGTGATAGGATCACTGGGTATGGCGAGCTCTGGAGGAGATGAGGATGGCTTATAGTCAAAGCAGCTTGAAATTTTACACAGTAGAGATAAAAGTGGGAAAAGATAAAGAGGAAGAATAGAAGTTTCTTGACACAAAGCAATGCTCCTACATTACAATAAATTGCAACCCTCAGTTCCACATATTATTTTGATATCTTAACGGTTTAATTCCATTTTGCAAGTTATCATTTAAGATTTTAACAAAGAGCCTCAAATGAAGCATAGAGTTGCAGGTAAAAGCTTCATAAGGGCCCCAGTGTCTACAACATGCTTATTAGCTAGTCCTCACCTTGAAGGCGTACTCCTTGACAGTCGTAATGACATCTTTGAAGAGGATTTTGGAGGTGAGGGTGTATCCGTGGTAAATTACTGGCTCTCCATTTGGTCCATCCCAGCAGTCCAGTTCCACACAACGGCAGCCTCTGGTCAGGGCCCTGAAAGTACATAAATTGGTAAAATGTTCACACTTCTTCTAAGACAAAAGACACTGAACAACACATGTGAAATAAAACTAATGATACACAAAGGCTATCTATCGTATTCTTAAGAAACAAGGTTTTAAAATCTAAATCATGGACTTCAAACTCCCAGTGTGATGCAATCAAGTTGTATTACCGACATTTGTAATGGCAGCAGTGTTGAAGACTATGAGGACAGTAAGGAGTGGCAGTGACTAGAATTCTTGTTACATGAAAATATTGCAGCATATTTTAGCTCAACTAGAGAAATTTGGTCAATTCATGATGCCCTTAAAGCTGGAGGCACAATGTCTAATTATCAGACTTCATCTCATGTATTTAATGTGCGGAATGCTAATAAATTTAGTATTTGACTTTTAGTTTAGATGCATTCTAGAGCAAATTGTATGTGGGTTTAGAGAAGTTTCGATGGAGGAAATCATGATTCAATTTTAGTCAGCATTATTTGATTTGCATAAAAAACAATTTAACGTATCTTTATTTTCAGTTTCAAAAAGCTTTGGATAACATCTCACATGTGAAGCTTGTGAACAAACTAAAAGAAGTGGATATTCAAGGCTCAACAAGTAGATGGATGCAAAATGCAAAATTAATTCAACAAAGAATAAAATGTTATCATATAAGGATCGCGGGCGGAGTGGTGGCTCTGAGGCTAGGGATTTTGCACTGGCAATCGGAAGGTTGCCGGTTCGAATCCCGTAAATGCCAAAAGGGACTCTGCTCTGTTGGGCCCTTGAGCAAGGCCCTTAACCTGTAATTGCTCCGTCCTGGGTATGACATTAATCTGCATCCATCCCTGCAGGGAAAAACTTGGGGGTTGGTGGCGGAATTGGCACTCCGGCCACCATAAAAAAAACCTCACACTGTTCCACTCTGTCTGAACTAGTGTGGTTCCGAGGTGTCAGACGTTACATGGCTGCAGTCGGGTCCTAATCTGGATCCTGAGTTGGGTTTGTTTTGTGGTGGGTGCAGCAATGCACTGTATCAGCGCCTGCTCTTAACCTCACCTCATACAAGGATCCTTTTCGGAGTTAGGTAAATGTTAAATGTGAAATCACTCTTGTTTCCTTGATGATACTATAAATGACCTTAGTAAAAAGTATAACTAACAAAAATTCTTATGTTTGCTGGTAAAACTAAACAGAGTAGAATGGCAGATGCCATGGAGTTAACAGAATCATTACAGATGTGTGGAGAGGAGTGCGGAATTGGCTAAACACAGGAAGCAGAGGGTGATGGTGCGAAGAACCTTATCACGTTTATTAAAAGTGGTGTCTCTAAGGGGTCAGTGCTACAGCTGCTGCTATTTTCAAATATAACTAGTTGGTCAGTTAAACCACCCATGCATCTATAAATATGACTAGTTAGTTACCAAATACAGTGCATGGTTGTGGGCATACAGAGTAGGATTGGATGCCAGGTCACTGAAGGGCACACAACCACTTGGCCAGTTTAGGATCAACAATTAATGTTAGAGCAATCGTTCCGGAATCACAGATACATTCCATGGTATATTAAAGCATTCACTTTCATGTTTATGCATTACTTAAGAGAGCTTTCAAAAGTGTCTTTATTGAGATAGTCTTAAGGGGACATCATTTAGTGCTGCTGAGTCATAGATCAAGTGTTCTGAACAAGAATCCCTCCTGATCACTGTCTTTCTGGAGTATGCACTTCTCCCTTTATATACTGGTACTCCCACTTTCCTCCCACATCCCCAGAAAATGCTGGTTAACTGGCAATTCCAAACTGGCCCAGTTTTGAGAGTGAGTGAGCAGACCCTGTGATCAAATGTAAATCCATTGCAGGGCTTTTTCTTGCTTTCTACCCAGTGCTATTAAGGTACGCTCCAGCACACTGCGATCCTAAGTTATATCAAATAAGGTTTTAGAATATCATGTTTACAGCTTATTGAGAGGTGAACTTTGTTTCCGGTGACATATTACCAGTTTGGTACTGTGATGCACAGTCAGCTTCAGCTTCTATGGTTCGTTTATATCAAGCACCCAATGCCACTAGGCTACGTTTCAGCTCACTGTGCTCCATAAACTAAACCAAGCAGGTATAATCAACAGACAGGTGGCCATTATTATGCTGTCAGCTTCCTTTTAATTAGAAGGGATATAGTGCTACATTAACATGAAGTCAACACGAGGGCATGTAATCTGCCTCTACCTGATATAAGCCTCTGTGCTGCTGGCTCCTTTTAATTGATCTTGCACTAGGTAGGTGTTGTGTGAAGAAGAGATGAAGTAATGACTGAGGGGATGCATCATCTCCTGGCAGACTCTGCTGTGAGCAGGATTAAAGATTTGTCCTTCTTCAGACTGGAGGTACATCAAGAAACCATCTTTGGTCATATGCTTCTCACTTTTTGCTGAAAATAAAAAATTAAAAAAATGAATTAACAACTCAGCATTCAGGTGTTTTACTTGCTTCAATTCACTTTGTGTCTCAATTCTTTAAACTTTAGGTAGAAAAAGCAGACTGCTTCATTGATGTCTGTATAATTCATGGGGGCCACTAAAGAGCAGGACTGAATCTGAAAAAAGAAATAAAAATGAAAAGGGAAGGGATGTGGGGCATTTTTGTACACTTAAAATAATGTATTGCTTCCAATTTTATGCTAATGTCACATTACAAGAGGGGCATGTCACACTTGTTGATCGTAGTCACTGATCTTGTTGCTGCACCATGACAGACTACACAAATGAAAACTGCAGCTCATGTCACATTTACGGACCAAGCGCCTCTATTCCAGTGCAGTTGTGCTTGCCCGTTTTACTGATAGTCAATACCGTGTTGCCTGACGGAGTGGCACTTTACAGAGGGTTAACAGTTGTGGCGAGATCAGCAGCAATCTCTGCCCCTTAATTCTTTTTTCCCATTCTGTTATGGTATGTAAAATACGAGACATCAAACAGACAAGCCTCTCTTCTGTTTGTGAAGTTTAAAACACATAGAATCCTTATTCTTCATCGCTACATTCTACTTTTGGATAAGCAGTCATTGGTTCATTTGGTTGTCAGCTCTCCTACCCCTCAGCCTACACCTTTGACTAATGAGAAAACAAAACACGCTTGATTTTATCCTAGCCAGTCACAGACTAGTTGGTCTCAGTCGTTAGGCATGTCACATTAGATGATGGCTTCAATGGAGTAAGATTATGTAAATGAAGGCTATTGCTGAAAAAGTCACCTAATATGACATAGGTTTAAGATGAAGGTTTTTCATATTTTCCTGAAACTAAAATCGGGGGACGTGGGTCTTATATTCATGGACTTTTATTGTCACTATAAAAGTCTTGAAAGCCATGCTTTTCAGATTAAGGATTCTTCTTCGTCTTTCGGCTGCTCCTGTTAGGGGTTACCAAGCTGGTCATCTTTTTCGGTATCTTCCTGTCCTCTGCATCTTGCTCTGTTACCCCCATCACCTCCATGTCCTCTCACACCACATCTATAAATCTTCTCTTAAGCTTTCCTCTTTTCCTCTTCCCTGGCAGCTCTATCCTTAGCATCCTTCTCCCAATATACTCAGCATTTCTCCTCCGCACATGTCGAAACCAACGCAATCTCATCTCTCTGACTTTGTCTCCAAACCATCCAACTTGAGCAGACCCTCTAATGTACTCATTCCTAATCCTATCCATCCTCATCACAACCAATGCAAATCTTAGCATCTTTAAAACTATCAAGCATAAATCCAAACACCTTCCAAATACAAGAAGACAACAATGCTGCAGGAAGTAAGCTAATCTGGGTTTGTGAAAGGAAAGCCATTCTGTGCACATGGGCTTGTCACATAAAAGTGATTCCACAAACAGGTGTGGCTATGCTGATATATTTACTTGTATTTTATTGTGCAGAGCATGATTTTTTTGTCCTCAAAAATCTGATTTTAAAAGTGGTTGTCTTAAATTTAGGGAATCTTAAATTGGAAGCAATTTGATATCAATGCCATTACACCAAATGTGAGGGGACCCATATAGAGAGGGCAGCATTCCAGAGAGTTCAAGCAAGTGCTCAGTTATGTCAGGGCACTGTCTTTAACTAGAGTTGTTCACCTGACCAAAAATTTTTTTTTTTCCCATAATTTTATAATTCTATCAGTATATAACATTGGAGTCTTTCCATTTGATAAGGTGGTATCAATCACAGCTAAATTAAATGACTTTCTTGCTAGCACATCCCAGATTCCAAGGTGCCTAACTCATTACAGGATTGGCAGGGTGACCATAACCTACATTTCCCAAATTTCATTGACATACCCACATATTAATTATTAACCAACAGGGTGGAACGAATGAGTGCCACAGAAGCCAATAGCCCAAGTTCCACACCCTCCTTTAATACTGAAGGTTAGTTACCTACTGTATTCCCTGCTCTGTCAGCCCCTACTCCCTTGCCATGGGTGTGCCTTCAAGAAAGGCTTGGATACCCCTGTAGTTCACTACTGCCGGACCAACAGCAGTTTGCTGTGGTGTGGACAATCCTCACTTTTGGAATGCATGCACTACATTAAAAGCAGGCTGCAATCTGCTTCGTTAATAAGTGTGGATGATGATCAACTACAAATGAAGTCTCAGGACACAAAACAATGCTGTGACAAACTGTTTTAATGCTTTGTATATTGTTTATGTTCCATTTGATGCTATCTGAGCCTATAACTTAAATTTTAGACACGAGTGAAGGGAAATGGAGATACATCAGGTAAGTGCCATGACAAGATCAAGTGTTTTATATTACACAGAGCTGCCCATACCCAGAGTACCCTTAGCTAGCCAGTTATTTGTGAGCAATATCATGAGGTACAAACCCCGACGAACGCCTTTTGGCATAAAAGGTGACCCGTCCGAAAGACACAACAGAGACATCAGAGTGACTCCATCAATTAAACTCGTAGCAGTTTTAGACTGGCACATATACTGTGCTCACAGAGACAATCAGAGAGAAACACTACAAAACTCATAATACAAGCAAACATCTCCCTTTTTAACATATTTAACAAATCAGAAATCTCACAAAAGCCCATTAATAGCCATGCATAAGAATTAGAAGTGGACATCTGATTAAACAAATCAGCTTGGACTGATTTTTGGTGCGGTTTGTTGTACTGTGCCCATATCTACATGCATATATCCACCTTATTATAAGTGAACTAGTCATTAAGCCCGTTACAATAATGGGCGCTAGAACAGTAGTGCATAAACATTAGTAGGAACAGTCTATATTAAATGGCAAGGGACCTTGACCTCATTCTGTTTGTTGGTCGTATTTTTCTTTGTCTTTCAGCCTTTCTTTTGTTGATGTTTACTTGCTGAGCTGGCCGTTCTTCGTGGGCTGCCGCCGTGTAGTGTGTGTCTTTAATTTTCTGTGACAGTAATACTGTCTTGTACGTCCGCTGGCTTGTACGTCCGTAATATAACTTTAATTTTCTCTGGTGGCAATACAGGCGTGCGCGTCGGTAATATGCCTTTAATTTTCTCTGACCGTAATACTGGCTTGTATGTGGCTGTAATATGTGTCACTGCATTGTGTACCTTTAATTTCCTCTCACAGTAATACTGGCCTGTAACTTTCTCTGACAGTAATATCGTGCATTGCACCGTGCCCCGCGCATGCGCACTTCACCAGAAGAAACACACACACGGACACCTAGACGCACACGGGGATTTTATTAAAGAGGATTATATTATTTTCTTAATTAATGCAAGCATGTTTGAATTATTTTGCCTATGCCACCTACAAAACAGATGGTTCATGTGGCAAAATGTCCATTTGTGAACGAAGTTCCTGAATAAACATTCATCTCTTCTTTGTGCCTGAACTCTGATCCCTAGGACTATAAGGAGACTTTCACTGCTTTGCTTTAGTCCTCTTCGCTACTGATATCACCAATAGTTATTGTAAAAGAGGGACACGATAGAAAAAAAAATGTGTATTATAGGCTAATGGCTGGTGATCTTCAGCACATATGATAATATCAGCACCTTAGATGAGGGACTTGCAAACATTTCCTCTTACGTCTCTTATTCTATCAGGCTTCAATGGATAGTTAATGCTGCTGGGGTGACCTTTATCCACGCCAAAAGCCTAAACAGGGTTTGAAAAATCGATAAGAGGGGTATATGGGAAAAGCACTCAAAATATCCTAGTGTCAGAAAGCTTTCAGGCAATAGGAAGTCCCATTCTGTCACAACTCCCAAGATCTATCACATTTTTTCTGATGAGCATTCCAGTGCCAAAGGGATTGTGCACTAAAAGGACATGGCCAAACAGGCTTGAGCATACTAATTTCAAGGCAATAAAGTGAGTGAACTAAACAACCAGAGGACAACAGAGCCCATCCTCACCTATATCGTCAGGCTCATACATCTCGATGAGCAAGTGGGCCTTTTCCACTGTCACATTCTCATGCTGCTCAGTCTGCAAGAATTTCAGAAGATCATCAGTGCTCATAAGTTCCTCAGTCTCGGCGTATTTGTTAAAAATAACATCGATTTCTTCTCGCTTTGTTAAGAGCTTGTAGAATTCTTCAATTTCTGAATCCTCTAACATGTTTGACTTGGACTTGTCACATTTCTATACAAGGAAAAAGGAAAAATTAGTATTAATATGACATACCTGAAGGTGGGGGTTCTCTCTCTAAGCAAACCTCAGATTTTCTTTAACAAGTTTTATATATGAAAATGAAGGGTGGTGCTGAAAAACTAATTAGGAACCTTAAGAAAAAGGTATTTTTGTTGTTAGATATTTAAATGTGGCAAGCCATGTGAGGTGTCACAGTTTGCTCTAATCTCTTGTAAATTATACTACATGGGAACACAGGGAAAAATCTCAAGTCTCAAGTATAAGGGTCTCCAAATTCCCCTCATACTCCTTCAATGGTAAAAGCCAGAAGTCTGCCAAAAGTGAACCCTCCCAAGAAGGTCAAGGTGGCCAGTTTCTGAGGTCCGATATAAAGAACAGACAGGACTTCCTCTTCTGATCACGTGTTCCAGGATGACAGAATAAAAGGGCCAATGGGAAAAGGGCAAGTTGTTTATCATCTGGTTGCAGACCAGGAAGCAACTCCCCTCTGCAACACTTATAAAATCAGGCAAATCTGGGGCCAAGCCCAAAAGAAGAAGGAAGGCCAGAAGGAAAGTGTTTATTCCTCTTTGTAAATGGAACTGGATTAACAAATATGAAATCCCTCTCTTATATTTTATATGGTTACATTATGGTGATGTTTCAGGCCATCAGAGAGTGCTTTTGAATATCTGCTGTGTCTCTATTAAGGTGGCAGGGTACTTGGCCAAGCATAAATGTGTATGGTGTGATCTGATTTCTGCATGCCAAGGGAACTTCAACTGGAAGAGGTGTGAGGCCAGCAGGCATGTCATGAGAACATTGTGAACACATTTCATGAACTGCTGTGGTGTTTTGTTCTGGAGCTGGTACAGCAATCTGGGAGAAACTATACCAATTTGACATAGAAAGAGTTAGGAATCCAACCAGGCCAAGAGTTTTGGGAAGACAATGTAGCCCCAATAAATTAGCATGTAACAAAAAATATATAGGTAATTAAAAAACATCAAAGAAAAGAATGCCCCAGGTTGCCAAGCTGAGCCTCCCACCCACTGCGCCCCCCCCTCCTACCTCAAAAAGCTTCTTAGCATACAGGTCATCCACTTTTATGTTGACCTCCTGCAGGAAATGTTTAAGTTCTTTGAAGTTCATCTTGTTGTCGAAATTCGTATCAGATTTTCGGATGCAGCTGTGAATCCAGCTGTGGTTCTGACTTAAGGAAATAAGCTACACTTATGGTGGAGCACACGTCTCCTGCTGAGACTACCAGAAACTGACAAGGTAGCGCTCAGCCACTGTTAAAAATGACAGACTAATTCAATATATTATTAGGCAGCTGAATGGCAAGAATCACCTAAGGGTTGTTCTGCTAAAAAACTGAGCAGACAGAAAAACTGAAACACCCTTCTTCTTCTTCTTCCTCTTCTGTGTGGGCTTGATGTTTTGTAGGGACCAGGAAATCAAAAAAGATGTGGTCAGAAATCACAAAAGATGTCTAAACCCCAAGTCAAAGAGATTGTTACAGTGGACAACAAAACACAAAACTGAAAACCAAAGTTTAGCAAGAATGGCAAAAAATCACAACTGGAAGCACCAATAAAGATATGCACGTTACAAACAGGGTTTTTTTTTGTTTTTGTTTTGAATCCAAATCAATCACACAGAGTTACACATTGCACGGGTTTAAATTGTTTAAACTGTTACCGTTGTGTAACCAACGTCAAACGTTATGTCCTATGAGCCCTGCCTCTTTGCAGCTAGGGATGGAGTCCTAGAAACAAAGTTCACAAAATGATAACAGCCATAAAATAAACAAGATGGTGCCGAGAGACAGTAAAAAATAATACTAAAAAGATCTTAAAATAATAAATTATGTGAGAAATGTTCAAAAATAGAAGACAAAATTAAACATTGCTAAACTCTTGCTACTAGCTGTAAAAAAGCAGAAAATAATTATTAAGGGCGAAGGCTCAAAAGGACAGAAGTTGGAATCAAGGTCAGCAACCACGTACAGTGCTGTGAGCACCAGAGCACCAACTCTAACAAAATAGGCTGCACGTGAGGGAAATTAATACTCAAAAAAATTTAAGGCTGCCCACTTATTGGGTATGCATTATGCCACCTGGCACAGACCAACCCCATTTATTAGTGAGACCTCTGAAGCAGAAACTAAACTGTTGTGAAAACCCAATGGCCTGACACTTTCAAGATCACCAAAATCTGCTGATCCTCACTGCCATCCATTCTTTTCCTTGGCCTTGCTCAGACCATTTTAGATTTAGCACATAACAGTACCAGAATGCAGAAAGCTGCACTGGAAGGAAGTCACACTGGTAAATTAGGGTCATCGTGTGAGGGGTGTTGGGTTGGTTGACCCTGACTCACAATAGTCGACTTGATCAGCACACACCACAGGATTTTGGTCATTAAACTCTCCTCTGGGTGAGTTTAAACACATTATATTTTTTTCTACTTATGGCACACTCCTGTTTTGTTTTTTTTTTTCTCTCTTCCAGCAGACAGAAGTAAAACTTTGACTCACTTATAAAGTTTTGCAATAAAGCAAAGGAATGCTTTTCAATTAAAGATGTGTGCACAGCAGTAGCACTTGGACCTCCAGTACACAATGCTTCAAGTTGACTGCTACATATGAATGGAGTTCATTCAGATGTGTATTGGCTGATATTTATGGGAAACGTTACTAGTATGAGAACAATTTGGTTCAGCGTACAGGATAGTGCTGCTACATGAAATCTTGCATGGAGTTTGCTTGTTCTCCCTCACCTACTTGGTTTTTTCCCCACATTCCAAAAACGTGCCTGGCAATGATGCCTTGCAAATCTCTACTGACCATGACTGTGGGTGTGCATGAATAGACCATAGGATCGTCTGCATTACCGTTCAGTTCTGCATGAAATGAATAAACAAATGGTTCGTATGTGTCACATGAAGGACACCTCAGCACCTTACACCATAGGTTAGTAAGAATGAAGGCTTGAATGAAAAGTTGCCAGAAAACATGAGAAAAATGATTAAGCATGTCTTGAATTTGTCCTAGAGCAGGGCTCCTCATTTACGGTTCTGGAGGACAAGAGTGGCTGCAAGCTTTCATTCCAACCAGTTTCATAATTAGAAGCCAGGCCTAGCAGATAATAAAACTTGGGATTCAGTTGTATGGCTTTAATTATGCACTAATTCTTCCAAAACAAATCTTTATCACATTTTTATTTTTTTGTTTTCTGAGAACATTATCCATTATGTTTTGCGGTCCAGAACAAATTTTGGTCCTTCCCTTCTCTCCAAGTAGGAGTAAGACAGAGTACATGTGCATAAATGAAAGGGAAAGAGGTGGACTGCAAGTGGTGAAGACAGACAATTTTAAATACTTGGCTTCAACAGTCCAAAGCTGAAAGGGAAGCTCTATAAAATGGTAGTGAGACCAGATATGCTGTATGATATGGAGATGGTGGCACTGACAAAAATGAGGCAGAGCTGTAAGTGGCAGAGTGAAGATGCAGATTTTCATTCAGAGTAAAAAGGGTAGACAGGATTAGGAAAGAGTATATTAGAGGGACAACAAAGTTACGACATTTTGGTGAACAAGTGAGAGAGGCCAGATTGAGATGGTTTGGGCACATGCAGAGGAAAGATGAGGGGTACATGAGGAAAAGAATGTTGAGGATGGAACCACCTGACAAGAGGAAACGAGGAAGGCCAAAGAGGAGGTTTATGGATGCAGTGAGGGAGGACATGAAGGCAGTCGGTGTGGCATTTAAAATAATATAAAAGACAGGGATAGATGGAGATAAATGATCATGAAATGATTATGGCAACCCATGAATGGGAGCAGCCAAAGGAAGAAGAAGGTCCTTCCCCGTCCTTCTTTTGTCTGATTTATTTCAAAACATTTTATTAACAGATTCTTTATGATGCATATACACAAGTTTAAATAGAAGCACGTTTAGCTGGAAAGCTGGTCGTCCCCTTGTAATTTGTACCTCATTATTAACTTATGGCTGGTTAAGAAAACAGGCAACAACCAAAAACCAAATGCTACTGTTTAAAACTAAAATAGGCAATTAAGTGTTCTGAATCTTAACAAGTTAAAACTATAATTAGGCCCCAAAAAACATTGCTTTAGCAGAAACATGTGTTCTAATGAAGAAAATGGCAAAAAAAATACAAACTTGCAGCAACTATGGCCCTCCAGGGAGTAACTGATGAGCCCTAAAGCATCTGCTCTAAAGCCCAGCAGTCATACTGAGAAGCCTCATTTCTGGTCGGACATCAGTATAGATCATATTCTTTCAGCCACACCCCACAAGCTGTGACTACTGGTGAAGATAGGAACATAAGTGAAAAGTTGTTTGAAAAAAGTGTGCCTCCATGTCAAACTAACATAAGTGGGAGCTCAAGGCAGTGTGTAGGTGGGTGTAAAATGGACTCAGACAAAGGAAGTAAAAGGTAAAGTACTTTTACAGAATCAGGTGATGTTAAAAGTAGTGTCCCTCAGGGGTCAGTGTTGGGGATGCTGTTCCTTTTAATATAAATAAATGATTTGGATAAGAATATAATCAATAAGCTGGTTAAGGCTGAAGAGGACACCAAACCAGGTGAAAAGGCAGATAATGCAGAATAAGCTAAATTGTTACAGAGGAGCTTAGACAGCATACATGCTTGAGCAGATTTGTGGCAGATGAAATTTAATGTAAGTAAATGTAAAGTATTACATATAATAAGTAAAAATGTTAGATCTGAATAGACAATGGGAGGTCAGAAACTTGAAAATACCCACTATGAGAAGGGCATAGGGCCAAGAAGTCATAGTGGACTTCTCACTCTCTACAACCAAAACGTGTATAGAACCAATAAGGAAAGCTAATGGGATGTTAGGTTATATACCATGATGTGTGGAGTACAAGTCAAGGGAAGTTATGCTTTAAGTTATATAATGAGCTACCGAGGCCTCACCTGGAGGACTGCATGCAGTTTTGGTCTCCATATTACAAAAAAGACAAAGCACTGGAGAAAATCCAGAGGAAATGCTTCTAGGCTGACTCTAGGACTGAGAGGTATGAGCTATGAAGGAGCTGAACCTTTTCAGCTTAAGCAAAAGGAGGTTAGGTGGTGATAGAAAAGTTAAAAATTATGACTTAAATAAGTACATCACATCTCAGCTATTACTTTAATATAAATTCTACAACACGGGGACACTGCCAAGAAAACTGCAGGGCAGATCTTCCACAAATGCTACCAAGTTGTTCTTCACACATAGAAGTAAAGACACATGGAATAAATTACCAGGTGGTGTGGTGGAATGTAGGACTTTAGGGAACTTCAAATCTTGGCTAGGTATTATTTTAAACAATCTAGATAAGCAGGATAGACAAGCATATTGGGCTGAATTGCCTGTTCTCATCACAATTGTTCCAATGTTCTGTCATGCAAAAACTGTGGCTTGAGCATAGGAGAAATTTACAATAAAAGTCTGTGACAGGAGAAACCGGTCTACTTAAATTAAGAATGTGGCCGAAACTAACTTTTCAGACACAGATAGATTAGAAAATAGGAGAAATTCATGCAGTGTGAATGGGTGTCCTGTGATGAACTGGAGCCCCCATAGGGCTAGTTCAAACCTTGTACTCAATGCTGCCAGGATGGACTTCAGCGGCTTTCTGCCCTTGTTGGCTAGCATAAATTTGGACTTATGGAATGATAAATTGACTCTGAAATGGGCTCAGTGTATAAGTATGCATAAACATGCCCTGTAATTGTCTAGCACCATATATAGGATTACATCTCTTCTTCTGTCCAATGATACTTGGACAGATTTCAGTTCCATTCTGTCCTGTAAAGGAATAGGGGGGTTCAGAAAACAAATGAATAGGATTTAACAGACAGATAGATGAAATGGGTTGATTGACCTGGTGTGGGTAATTATGGCTGTGTGCAGGAATGACAACTCCGCCCAACAATGTTTAGTTGTCCCCCACACCATATAATAAACAAGTTTATTAAAAATGAACGGACAAATGCTTGTGCGATAAAGTGACCTACAGTCTGAAATGATGAAATCTGGAATGAATGAGCATTTTAATCAATTGGTACAAAAGAGTCAATAAACTAGTCAAAAAAAAGGGAAAAAATTACAAACTGTATTGAGAAATAGGTGTCTGATGGTCTCTAATGCTTGGTGTTTGGTAGAAAACTTTGCAACTTGCAGCTAAAATGACAGCACAAAGCCTACTGTGTGAGCTTGACAATATCAGTCAAAGGCACTGGAACACCCACAAATAGGAATAATAGCTCATTAATGTCACCAGACAGTTCAGTTACCCAACCAGAGAAAGCTCCCTACTAATATCTTCAGGATACCAAGTCACTAGAGGACCTTGCTTCAGTAACAGAAAACAGTTTAAATCTGGGTTAAAGAAGCTTCTTATCAATCACAGGAAAAGACCTCTTAAATACAAACTTGTAGTCTCAACTTGTGGACTCGACTGCAACTCTGTTGGGTGACCCCAGAAAGGGAAAACAAGAAGGATACTGTTCTAATTTTTGCTTGTTGCTCATATTGTTTGAAAACTTGATAAGTTTTTTCAAGCCCTCTGCCCACTGGCTTGCCTCCTCCTTGGAGCTGGCGATAAGGTCCAGATTCTTTCGATTTCCTTTAAAGATGATGGAAAAGCACTGCTCTTCTGGGACATCTTTGGCATATTTCTGCAAACCCTCAGAGTGACGGCCCAAGCGCACCTCCTGAACGTCTTCGATGGAAACTGGTAAAGAAAACAAACAATATGGGTGAACAAAAGGCACCATACCTCTTATCAGTGGACCCCTAGATAGTGCCAGTTTTCCCAGAGGCTGAGAAGCCAGCATGCGTGAGAAGAGACCGATAGTGCCGCCTTCACAGATATGGGGGAAGTCTGGCATGCACAGTGCGGAGATAATTCCACATTTCCTCTTTAGGTCTTCCAAAAGAAAAGTGTCTACTGCGTAGCACTGGGCTCCAAAGGCTTTGAACCTTCAGACTCAGATGTGCTATTCATGTTTCCTTTTACATTTTTTTGCCATCCTGAGTAACACTAAATATGCCTTAATTATTTACTATTAATACTCCTACTGTTAGTCAACAGTCAAAATGGATTCAGCCAGGGATGTCATGTTTTACTAATATGCTGGAATTCTATGAGGCAGTAACAAGAGAATACACTCAAAGATGTGCATACAATATTATTTATCTTGATTTTCAGAAGGCATTTGATAAGGACCACACGAGAGGGTAAACATCAAACTAAAAGAAGTGGGAGTTCTGCGTGATGTTTATAGATGGGTGCAGAATTGGCTGCTGTTTTTAATATGTGTAAATGATCTGGATAGGAATTTAAATAAAAGGTTGGTTAAATTTGCAAATGATGATAAACTAGGTGGAATGGCAGATAATGTAGAATCAGCTGAATCGTGACAAGGGGACTTGGACAGCCCACAGGCAGATTTGCAGCAGATGAAATTTAATGCAAGGAAATTTTAAGGTATTAAAACATAGCAAGTAAAAATGTTAGATTTGAATACACAATGGGAGGTACTGAAACTTGAAGGGACCCCTTATGAGAAGGATTTAGGAGTTGTAGTGAACATATCATGTTCCCGAAAGTGTACAAAATTCAGAGGTTAACAGAATGTTGGGTTACATAGCACGATTTGTAGAGTGTTAAGTCATAAGGAGGTTATGATGAAGCTTTACAACGCACAGTGTGCAGTTCTGGTCTTCATATTACAAAAATGCCTAACAGCACAAAAGAAAGTCCGGAGAAGAGCTACTAGGCTGAAACCAGGACTGAAAAGGAGTTCAGTGGAGATTACAGGGGGACATGATTGAAGTGTTTAAAATTATGAAAAACACGGTACAGTGGATCAATGAGAACACTGGGATACAGTAGGAAACTCATTAACAGTAAATTTCACACAAACATTAAAATGCTTTTCTTCACCCACAGTACCATAAACACATGTTGTAGACATTACATTAGACAATGTTGTAATGTAGTAGGACTTTAGGAACCTTCAAATCACGTCCTCGTGTTATTTTAGAAATATTAGATGGACAGGATTGGCGAGCTTTGTTGGGCTGAATGGCCTGTTCTCATCTCATCAAAATTGTTCTAATGTTCTAATTTGTGCCTCCTTCATTTCCCATGTGTTTACCTAATAATTTTCACTTTGCATATATCAAACAGAGTACAATAAATGGTGATATAAAAACAGGCACTTACTAAATGTTTTATTTTAGTGTATTACACAGTGCTTTAGTAAAGTTTTGTGATGAGCAAATTGAGATTTGTTACATAAAACCTAGTGCCTGAGAAAAACAAGAAAGACACTATATGAAACAAAATTTACTGATGCGTTTTAGTGAATGTGATGGAATGCAATGGCACAGCGGTCTGCCACAGAGCTCCAGAGGCCTTGGATTTAAATGCCAGCCTATTCTGTTTGTGCAGAGATTAGACATTCTGCCTGAGCATTCATGGGATTTTCTCTGGGAATTCTAGTACTTCTCTAAAATTCCAAGTTACTGTATTTAGTAATTCTAAATTGGCCAATACTTTCAAAATCTGGTTGCATTTAATGTTGTCATTTTTCAATAGTTTGTTATTGATTTTTATCATTATTTTCTTGTTGAACTTCACTTGCTGATAATGTTACAAGCTTCACTGTTGTTAAAAGAGACATTGGCCATTTTTCAAGTCAAATGTATTTCTTTATTAACATGGTATAAATGAATTTGCAACATAATACTGTGTCCTAAAGTTAAGCATTTTCTATACATTTTAAAAAATACATCCTCTGTCCTGGCATTTGATAATGGAAGCCACAGGGCAAGGGGTGCAACTGGAAAACAAACACCAAAAAAAAAAAAAACTTAAAAAATATGTGTCTATTTTTCAAGCCAAGAAAGTTATGGAACATTGATCCACATCAAGATTACACAGATATTGTAAAATAAACTCTCAAAAAAAAACAACAATATTATGAGATTCAGCCATTTTAAAAGAACACTAGCTGTGTACTCTGCCTCAGTGCTTGTCTTCATCTGCAACAACTTTTCACCTCACAGGGGTCTGGTTTACTCTCAAAAGACAAAATCACACCCATCTTTTCCTACCACATGCTGCTTGGTATTTTGTTGATTTACTTCTGTATTTATGTGAGAATTCATCACACAATGGCCGCTGCTACCACACAAGCAAACAGAAAACATCATATTCTCAGGATAAAAAAAGTATCAGTAATATCCGATAACGCGATTATTTCCAGATTGTTGTGAGACAGCGTCTCCAGGCATTATTGTGAGAGAAAACTGGGAGATAATAACACGAGACGATGAACATAGATAGGGTGGCCCAGGTCTGAAATGGAGATCATAAAGAAACATATGCAAAAGGAAACAAGCAAACAAAAAAATCAAAGTTAAAGACTGAATGGAGACCAACAACTGAAATGAAATATAGCATTTGGTCTACTTAAATTACAAACAGTAAAAAATGCTGAAGTTCATTCACACCGAGGGATCCCATAACAGAGAACTGCCGCCATATTTATAGCGTAACAAATGCGCATGTCACAATTGTACCAATCGCAGTCGTGTGACATGCCTCCCATGACACACGGAAATGAAATGAAATAAAAATCTTCCAAAAATCTGACTTAACTTGATATAAAACTAGCAAAGACACAAACCCCACAAATAAAAGGCACAATTGCCACACAGGTCCCTTTTCATGTTACAAACACGCATCGGAAACACGGAAATTCAGTAAGTTTGTTTGGCTGGGACGCCTCCACACTGGGAGGACTGGGGGAGAAGGCGTGGACGGAGTGTTACCTCCCTTGGGATGTTAGATGGCAACCCCCCTGGGTTGTAGCGGTGTCTCAAGACTCCCGCAGGGCTTCATGGGATTTGGAGTTCGATGCAGCCCTGTTGGGATCCACAGGTGGCACCAGGGAGTGCTGCAGCAAGAGTTGCTTATAGGCAGTTCTTCTGCCACACCCGGACGTGCTGCCAGACATGCTTAATCAAGCACTTCTGGGTGAACTATATAAGGGACCAGCAGACACCACTCCGGGAGCCAGAGTCGGGAGGAGAGGGACTAAACTTGCCAGAGAGGAGTAGGGGAGAAAGGAAAAAAAGAAAAGTGTGTGTTTCAGTGCTTATTGGGACTGTGTTGTGCCTGTGGGAAACGGGGAAGGCGTTTCCCACGTGGTGAAAAATAAATAAAAATTTGTTTTACAAGTGTGTCTCCTGTGTCTGTCTGTCTGCCAGGTCAGGCATTGATATAGCACCTTTCTGTTACAATGCATACATAACATGTTTATGAAAAAATATCTTCTACTTGAGAAATACCATACTCATCTTTTAAGACATTATGCTACATGCCACCATGGTGGCTGCATTATTCAAAGTAAGGTCAGATGCTGAACTAAAATGTTGTTTTAAGAGTAGAAGGCAGACTCATTCATAAAATAAAAATTACTTGTGCAACAAAACTGGAGAGAATGTCTAACTTTGACAGACATTGCAGTGTGGTGTAGTGGTTAAGGCATTGGTCTTCAAACCATGACGTAGTGGGTTCAAATCCTGCTACAGACACTGTGCAACCTTGAGCACCTTACTTGTCCTGCTATAATGGAAAAACCAAAAGAAATGTAACTAATAGTGTCACAAATGTTGAGAAAAGCCAAGCAAAATGACACCTTTTATTGGCTAACTAAAAGATTATGATGTTACAAGCTCACTTTTATATGAAGATTAGTTAGCCAATAAAAGTTAGCCAATAAAAGGTGTCATTTTGCTTGGCTTTTCTCTACATTCACAATGGCTAACACGGTACAACACCCCTGTCACAAATGTTGTAAGTCACCTTGGATAAAGGTGTCAGCCAAATAAGTAAAAAACCATGAGGTAGTGGGTTCAAATCCTACTGCTACTGACACTGCGCAACCTTGAGTAAGTTACTTGTCCTGCTATAATGGAGAAACCAAAAGAAATGGAGAAACCAAAAGAAATGTAACTAATTGTGTCACAAATGTTGTAAGTCGCCTTGGATAAAGGTGTCAGCCAAATAAGTAAATGTATTGGACCTTCTGGTGTTTCATTTTACCCTTGTGGTCATGATAGTCATCCTTGATTATTCCAATGAAACAGGCCAGAACTCTTCCTAAATCCCCTTACAAAAAGTCACAGCCTCTTACTATACACTTTATTGTGAAAAATCCCAAACGATCACAATAGATGTGTGTAAACAAGAATGTCCAGGAATGGGTTCCTGTTTTGCTTCCAATTCCAACAAAGAGATGTTCCGGCTCTTAAAACGTTCAACTGAGTTGGAACAGACTTACAAAATTGATAAATGGTTAGTGTGGATGAAAGACAGAAAGACACCTGATACACTGCTCATCACGTACAATTGTGCTGCAAGTTTGTGGGTCACGTAGGAAAGGGATTCCAGCACAAAGCATCCAAGAAAAGTAAGTTGTGGAAGTCTTCAGTATCTTCTTCTCACATTCATGAGCTTTCAAGACACATTAAAGGTCTGTGGTCTTAACTCCAATTGTGAAATGCTCATCACGTACAATTGTGCTGCAAGTTTGTGGGTCACGTGGGAAAGGGATTCCAGCAAAAAGCATCCAAGAAAAGTAAGTTGTGGCAGTCTTCAGTATCTTCTTCTCACATTTATGAGCTTTCAAAAGACACATTAAAGGTCTGTGGTCTTAACTCCAATTGTGAAAAGTTCTCGTGACTCTAGTAAGGTACATTTTCCTGGCAGTATCAAGATCTACCTTTCCTCTCTGCCTGCACTGTAAAACTGGCTCATTCCGAAAAACTGTCAGCATCCTTAATTCTACTCCTCCATCCATATTGAACTGCCTTATCCAGTTCTGAGTTTCTAGATGATGAAAGCACAAAGTGTAAGGTGGGAAAGATCTGCGCACAAGGTGCCAGTCTAACCCAAGACTGACACACACTACATGTGTCACTTTTACCTCCCAACACGTCAGTATTCTTACACAGGTAAGCTGCTGCAACTTTGGTAGGGTGCAATAAGAATGGCAAAGAGAGAGGAGACAATAGTTGGAAAAGAGAGGCTCAGTGGTAAAAGGCTTTGGGTGCAAAGTACGAGAATGTAGGTGAAAATCTCTGCTGTACTTGGATTAAAATTGAAAAGTCAGAAATGTGAGGAGATCAACCAGGCTCATTTGGGCATTAACATCAGGTTTTTTGTTTTTTTTTTAAGTAGTCAGGATAGAAATCCAACTCCATAACTTGATCATTTATTCAACAGTCCCATTTCTATATGTGTCATGAGCTATTTCCTACCTTCTTTCTATGTTGAATTCACCTCTCTTAAAATCTATAGGCATCCCTCAGTAGACAATTAACAAACAGCTAATTCTGGCAATATTTAATGGACTCAGAGTTTAAATCTCTGCTGGCACGGAACTACACTTGTAAAATAAAAGAGGTAGGACTGAAACATCATTCATCTATTTGTTCATCCACATTTTAGCTGCTCTTTTTCAGGGATATGGAGCACATCATCAGAAAGCAAGGAACTGGTTACAGGATTAACAGAGCAAGTTCAAAGTACACATTGCCAGAGTTCAGCTGAGCCTGGCAGGCATCCTGAAGTTGTGTTAAAGACCAAGTAAGTAAAGGAAAGGGCAGGGAGCTCCACCACCTCTGACTTGCAGGGTACACCAGCTGTTAGCATGTGAATAATGCAAGGAAACTGGCTCGAATTACTGTTAGTCTAGCATATCTCAGCAAACTTCCTTTCAATGAAAGAAAAGTCTCTAAGCAGGTTCTAGGAGGTGCTTCATGTGAGCTCATGATTCAAATGGCTCTAAAAGGAACTGGCAGGCTCCAGATAGTCTCACATCAGGCCCGGTTTAGAGGTTGAGATGGGCATCTGCTTCAGGGGAAACAGCGTAATCAACCAACTAACTGAGACTGAACACATCCATCTGGTTTTAAACCCAACTGGTCTTGCCGAGAGTATGTGAGGTGGCAGAAACTCTTGCCCATCTTGGACTGCCAATACTGATGCTCTGTGCAAGAGAGGACAGAGCCCACTATACTTCCTTAGAAGGCTGGCGCCCTTCAACATCTGCAATAAGATGATGCAGATGTTCTATCAGACGGTTGTGGCGAGCGCCCTCTTCTACGCGGTGGTGTGCTGGGGAGGCAGCATAAAGAAGAGGGACGCCTCATGCCTGGACAAACTAGTGAGGAAGGCAGGCTCTATTGTAGGCACGGAGTTGGACAGTTTGACATCTGTGGTGGAGCAATGGGCGCTGAGCAGGCTCCTGTCAATCATGGAGATTCCACTGCACCCACTGAACAGTATCATCTCCAGACAGAGGAGCAGGTTCAGCGACAGACAGCTGTTACTGTCCTGCTCCACTGACAGACGGAGGAGATCGTTCCTCCCCCACACTATGCGACTCTTCAATTCCACTCTTATTAATATTGTTTTTATCAGTATGCTGCTGCTAGAGTATGTGAATTACCCCTTGGGGATTAATAAAGTATCTATCTATCTATCTATCTATCTATCTATCTATCTATGTCTTATTAAAATGACACATACTAACCAACTTACTCTCACTGGCTCACAATTACATGTCTTTGGACTGAATGAGGAAAACAAGCTAATAAGCACCTCAAAGTTCACTTTCATGGCAGTCTAACTGTTGTAAACTGGACCATTTTAATCATGTTATATTCAAAGCTGAGCTGCAGTTCATGACAGTCACCTCCGAGATCCACCCGAGCGTCACACACAAGAGATAATATTCAGTTTTCCAGCCTTGGAATTTGCCAGACAATGAAGGTTCAGAGATCCTCAAATGCTTGTTTTAACAGGCAGATGTGGCACCATTGTGCTCTTACGCTCACCCTATAATTAAATCACCGGTCTGGAAGATACATAAGAATAGATGGACTTAAATAGAAGCAGGATGTTGAAATACTCTTCATTGCTTACCAGGAATGCACCAGTCAGCTGCAGTAATATGGTAGTCCAGCCATGCCAACATGAGGGTCTCTAACTGAAGACCGGCTATGGCTTGATGTTTTAGAAGCAGAGAAAAGTTACTAGGGAATAGAAGAGCTGGACAGACTTGGGAGGTACCTGGGAGACCCTCAATATTTCATATAAAAAATTGAATAATGGATGATCTGTGACTGGAATGGCTTTACACTTAAAAACAAGTGACACAGCACCACAAACTGCCTTTGAATGAATGAATATTTTGAAGGCACACATCTGGAATGGTACAAGAGCCGGCTGTAGCAAACACAATGTAGCAAGGAGTGGTAAATCAGTCTAATATTGTCTTAAGATTTTTTTAATTATTTTGTTCAGAGCTTGGAGATTCTGAATAATGTGATATCCTCTAGGAGAAGTTTTGACCTGCGGTGGGCTGGCGCCCTGCCTGGGATTTGTTCCTGCCTTGCACCCTGTGCTGGCTGGGATTGGCTCCAGCAGACCCCCGTGACCCTGTGTTAGGATATAGCGGGTTGGACAATGACTGACTGACAGACAAGTTTTGACTTTATGATCTTATGTATGCACAGTAACATCGAAACCTTACGTAACAAGCAACGATGATGTTGCAATAAATGTGGCCATTGCCAATAAAGAACTACAATAAGAATGGAGCAGCAAACACCAGACAACAATAAATATTAGTTAGAAATCCCCAGTCTGGCAAAACAAAAAAACAAATCTTTCAGAGTAACTGTGCAAGTACCAAAGCCAAAATTCATAGCACCAAACATATTCTTGCCCACGCCATTCCCACAGGAGAGAGGCCACTAATTCCCATAATATTCTATCTAAAATTCTTTAGTGATTATTAATTAATGAAAAGCAATAACAGAACAAGAGAAATGGACCAACCACATTGATGTCTGAGAGGCCTTTCCTACATGGCTCAGGCGACCCAGTATCAACTGAAAATAGCCCAGTGAGGCTTGTTGAATATTTACAAAAAACAAAGAAGCAGTTCTTCACACCAAGTATCATGGGGCTTCTGGAACACCATCTGAAGGTGTATACTTGAAGCAGAAACCCTGAAAATATTTTAAAAAGTAAATGAATGAGCTATTGGGATAGCTAAGTTATTGCCTAACCAAATTTAAGTTTAAAATTACACTCATAATATAGACACACGTATGTACAGAGAAAATTATTAACAACATAAAAATATCAATAACATTTCACTTTAACACAAAGCCATTGTCACACAAATGCGAGTTGCAACCTATGGACTCAAAAGATGGCAATACCATGCCTAATACTAAACTATTCACTCTTTTTCCTGCAGACTACTTGAGGGAAATCTCACCTCAGCCTGTCAACATCACTTCCAGTTCCAGGCCCAATGATATCACTTCCGGTTCTAGACCTAATAACATCAACTCCTTCTGAACCACCTAAAAAAATGCCATCTTGTTCCTATTAATTCTGTCTTGAACTCAGTCTGTAATGACCTTTGGATAGCTGATTTTTGCATCTGTTTCAAGTATACGGGGTGGCTACCCCAAACCTTTTTCTGTCTCGCAGTTTTCTTTTCACACCATAAATCTATACTAATAAAAGGCAAAGCCCTCACTGACTCACTGACTGACTGACCGACTGACTGACTGACTCACTCATCACTAATTCTCCAACTTCCCGTGTAGGTAGAAGTCTGAAATTTGGCAGGCTCATTCCTTACAGCTTACTTACAAAAGTTAGGCAGGTTTTATTTCGAAATTCTATGCGTAATGGTCATAACTGGAACCTGTTTGACTGACTCACTCATCACTAATTCTCCAACTTCCCGTGTAGGTAGAAGTCTGAAATTTGGCAGGCTCATTCCTTACAGCTTACTTACAAAAGTTAGGCAGGTTTTATTTCGAAATTCTACGCGTAATGGTCATAACTGGAACCTGTTTTGACTGACTCATTCATCACTAATTCTCCAACTTCCCGTGTAGGTAGAAGGCTGAAATTTGGCAGGCTCATTCCTTACAGCTTACTTACAAAAGTTAGGCAGGTTTCATTTCGAAATTCTACGTGTAATGGTCATAACTGGAACCTGTTTTTTGTCCATATACTCTAATGGAGGAGGCGGAGTCACGTATCGCATCATCACGTATTACGCCTCCTACGTAATCACGTGAACTGAAAACGAGGAAGACATTTACAGCACAAGTCAAAAGCGGGAACGAAGGTAAATGACGTTAATTGTTGACTATCTTTTAATACTGTGTACTTGTTGAGTGTCTTTTAATACTGTGTAAGCCATACATATTAACACATATGCAATTAAAACGTGTGCATTTACGGGGGTGATTTCTCAGGCTTAAAAGCTCGCCTTTTATTAAAAAGGTAAATGCAAACTCTTTTCATTCTGAAGGGCACAAACCACGTTAGATTTCAGCCGTTAAACGCGCAAAAATGTCAGTACCACCAGATAAATAAGCGCAGCATATTATCAGTTGTATTGTATGCTTACAATACATATAGAAATGTGTTAATCGTTAACTAATATTATGGGAGGGTGTTTTTCGACTCGCGCTTTGATTTAAAACGATGCATGTCTTGGTGGGTTTGCGTAGCTTATTGTCAATATCTTTACAGCTCTTTTTAAGACTTAATTTAAAAAGGTTTTCTTTTCTTCTTAATAAAAATTTAAAAAGCAGTACTTCGCCGGTGCGAAGCGCTCACTTCACTCCCTTACGGAATCGAACCTCGGACGTCAGCGCTAGAGGCTAAGCCCCTAAAATTGCGCCACGGCGTGTTGGTTCGTTTATTTGACAGCATGTAGATCGGGGTAATTACATTCACGGCATTCGTAGTCTGATTCACAATCTGATTGTATGGGTGGTTACATACCAGGTAACGCTATGGTTAGCCAGCAAGTCATCTCGAAGTGATCACTCGAGTGAACGCAGCTTCACAAAAAAACAGATCCTTAACAAACTGTTATTGGTATATTTTCCCTCAATTTTAAAAGGTTTTCTTTTCTCTTAATAAAAATTTAAAAGCAGTACTTTCGCCGGTGCGAAGCACGGGGATTTGAGCGACTGACGCATACAGACATATTCATGAGTGCAGGTACTTCGGAAAGAAAGCACCGTGTAAACCTAAACTTTAAATTAAGTTCATAGACCTACAAAAGGTTGCCATTGATTTGAGGCAAGATTGCTTTTCTCATGTACAACTATACGTTGCATTCTTAACAGTAAGCTTGCACGGCTTGGTCATATTACAACCTGAGTGCTGAACTGACAACGTCGTATAAAAACAGAACTATAACAATCGTAATAAACAAACAAAAAAAAAAGCGAAGAACCCTTGGATTTAATAAAAAGGCTCTTTCCTTGGCGAAGCAAGGAAAAAGGAAGACCTTATATGGCGTTCGTTTATAAAACAGCGAAAAAGCTGTGTTAAGGCTGCTTCACAAAAAAACAGATCCTTAACAAATTACTATTGGGATATTTTCCCTCAATTTAAAAAGCTTTTCTTCTTCATAAAAATTTAAAAGCAGTACTTCGTGGGGATTTAGATATATATATATATATATATATATATATATATATATATATATATATATATATACAGAGAGAGAGATATATATATATATATATATATATATATATAGATATATATAGATATACATATATAGATATAGATATATATAGATATAGCAAAATACCCGCGCTTCGTAGCGGAGAAGTAGTGTGTTAAAGAGGTTATGAAAAAGTAAAGCAAACAGTTTTAAAATAACGTAACATGATTGTCAAAGTAATTGTGTTGTCATTGTTATGAGTGTTGCTTGTCATAATATATATATATATATATAAAATATC